>NC_064927.1:41617442-41732442 GCF_023897955.1 Schistocerca gregaria
ACAAAGTGTGTGGTCTTGTTTCTCAGTCTATATTTGGTCGGTCTCGTCAGAGGTTGAAAGTAACGAATGGGTGGGAAAGAGCAAGGGGCAGCGGCTGTGTAGAACGAAAACACAAATCCTCAGGGGTGTGAGCGTTTCGAGATGAGTCGTATACATGTAAATGTTGGTCGTCAGTGACCGTGTGGCCTAATGGATAAGGCGTCGGACTTCGTATCTGAAGATTACAGGTTCGAATGCTGTCACGCTTGTGTTTTTCCAGTTCTGAAAAAGGAAACATACCGTTTTAATGTAGCAATTGAGCAGTACGAAACCGTCTGAATGTTGCTGTCGACCATTTTTTGCTTGGAGATGCTCTTGAGCTTGAAACACACATAGCAAGACCGGTGTTAACTAGCGAAATGGTCGGCAGAGTGCCGACACCGCGAGTTTTGACTGGCACTTGCACATCTAAAACAACGTCGGAAAGTAACTCGTTCGGCTTTTGAGTCACATAAAGTATGTGTGTTAATTTTGACGCCACTAGCTCTGCTTGTTGTCATGCAATTTCTTTGCCTCTCAGAAATGATTATGACATAAAAGTGAAGTACGTGACGAGTGTGACGTTAGGAAAACATTAGGCAGCATGGAGAGATTCTGTATGGGACCACACAACCCAAACGAGTACTGTGTGACGTGCTACCCGGCAAGTATTCACCGAGGTAGCCGGCTATCTCAGTCGGTAGAGCGTCAGACTCTTAATCCCAGGGTCGTGGTTTCGAGCCAGACGCTGGGCGGAACGGAATTTTGTTCCGCTGCAGGTGTAAATTACCGTTTTTCTGATTAACGGGATTTAATGGAAATAGCAACTTTAAACTTTGCCTACGTCTCTGTCAGTCGCAAGGAAACTGTATTTGAAGGTGAAGGTGATTTTGTAGACATGTGTGAAAGACATGTTCTGAAATGCAAGTGTTGTGGTTTGGAGAGCACATCGTTTACGTGTCAGATGTGTAGCCAATAAGTAATTTGTCGCCATAGCTGCAAATATTAGCCGGTAATATGAAGTGTTGTCAGCTAAAGTCTGATGATGCAGACGACCGTAATGACGAAGTACCCAAGAGTACCGCTAGGCCGCGCCTCTTTAGCTCAGTGGTAGAGCACTGGTCTAATAAACCAGGGGTCGTAAGTTCCATCCTCACAGGAGAAAGATGAATTTTGGAAATCAGTTGCGCGTCGTGGCCGTATAGCAAACAGTACCTGTGATGACGAACAATTAGCGACAGGCGTTTTTTTAAGATTTACTCTCAGATGTGATTAAGGCGAATGGCGCAGATAAAGCATTTGCCAAAGCGGTACAGCATAAGGTGGGACGAGGCAGTCTGAATTACATTTTATAGATGTATTTCTCACATATCTCAGAGCCTCTCGCGATCTTCGTCGTCGTCGTCGTCGTCGTCGTCGCCGCTTCTGCAGAAGTAGCAAATGGCCATCGTAGCAAATGCGGCGAGGGACGCCCTGCCTTCGATTCCGAATGCACAAAGTGTGTGGTCTTGTTTGTCAGTCTATATTTGGTCGGTCTCGTCAGAGGTTGAAAGTAACGAATGGGTGGGAAAGAGCAAGGGGCAGCGGCTGTGTAGAACGAAAACACAAATCCTCAGGGGTGTGAGCGTTTCGAGATGAGTCGTATACATGTAAATGTTGGTCGTCAGTGACCGTGTGGCCTAATGGATAAGTCGTCGGACTTCGTATCTGAAGATTACAGGTTCGAATGCTGTCACGCTTGTGTTTTTCCAGTTCTGAAAAAGAAACATACCGTTTTAATGTAGCAATTGAGCAGTACGAAACCGTCTGAATGTTGCTGTCGACCATTTTTTGCTTGGAGATGCTCTTGAGCTTGAAACACACACAGCAAGACCGGTGTTAACTAGCGAAATGGTCGGCAGATTGCCGACACCGCGAGTTTTGACTGGCACTTGCACATCTAAAACAACGTCGGAAAGTAACTCGTTCGGCTTTTGAGTCACATAAAGTATGTGTGTTAATTTTGACGCCACTAGCTCTGCTTGTTGTCATGCAATTTCTTTGCCTCTCAGAAATGATTATGACATAAAAGTGAAGTACGTGACGAGTGTGACGTTAGGAAAACATTAGGCAGCATGGAGAGATTCTGTATGGGACCACACAACCCAAACGAGTACTGTGTGACGTGCTACCCGGCAAGTATTCACCGAGGTAGCCGGCTATCTCAGTCGGTAGAGCGTCAGACTCTTAATCCCAGGGTCGTGGTTTCGAGCCAGACGCTGGGCGGAACGGAATTTTGTTCCGCTGCAGGTGTAAATTACCGTTTTTCTGATTAACGGGATTTAATGGAAATAGCAACTTTAAACTTTGCCTACGTCTCTGTCAGTCGCAAGGAAACTGTATTTGAAGGTGAAGGTGATTTTGTAGACATGTGTGAAAGACATGTTCTGAAATGCAAGTGTTGTGGTTTGGAGAGCACATCGTTTACGTGTCAGATGTGTAGCCAATAAGTAATTTGTCGCCATAGCTGCAAATATTAGCCGGTAATATGAAGTGTTGTCAGCTAAAGTCTGATGATGCAGACGACCGTAAGGACGAAGTACCCAAGAGTACCGCTAGGCCGCGATTCTTTAGCTCAGTGGTAGAGCACTGGTCTAATAAACCAGGGGTCGTAAGTTCCATCCTCACAGTAGAAAGATGTATTTTGGAAATCAGTTGCGCGTCGTGGCCGTATAGCAAACAGTACCTGTGATGACGAACAATTAGCGACAGGCGTTTTTTTAAGATTTACTCTCAGATGTGATTAAGGCGAATGGCGCAGATAAAGCATTTGCCAAAGAGGTACAGCATAAGGTGGGACGAGGCAGTCTGAATTACATTTTATAGATGTATTTCTCACATATCTCAGAGCCTCTCGCGATCTTCGTCGTCGTCGTCGTCGTCGTCGTCGTCGTCGCCGCTTCTGCAGAAGTAGCAAATGGCCATCGTAGCAAATGCGGCGAGGGACGCCCTGCCTTCGATTCCGAATGCACAAAGTGTGTGGTCTTGTTTGTCAGTCTATATTTGGTCGGTCTCGTCAGAGGTTGAATGTAGCGAATGGGTGGGAAAGAGCAAGGGGCAGCGGCTGTGTAGAACGAAAACACAAATCCTCAGGGGTGTGAGCGTTTCGAGGTGAGTCGTATACATGTAAATGTTGGTCGTCAGTGACCGTGAGGCCTAATGGATAAGGCTTCGGACTTCGTATCTGAAGATTACCTGTTCGAATGCTGTCACGCTTGTGTTTTTCCAGTTCTGAAAAAGAAACATACCGTTTTAATGTAGCAATTGAGCAGTACGAAACCGTCTGAATGTTGCTGTTGACCATTTTTTGCTTGGAGATGCTCTTGAGCTTGAAACACACACAGCAAAACCGGTGTTAACTAGCGAAATGGTCGGCAGAGTGCCGACACCGCGAGTTTTGACTGGCACTTGCACATCTAAAACAACGTCGGAAAGTAACTCGTTCGGCTTTTGAGTCACATAAAGTATGTGTGTCAATTTTGACGCCACTAGCTCTGCTTGTTGTCATGCAATTTCTTTGCCTCTCAGAAATGATTATGACATAAAAGTGAAGTACGTGACGAGTGTGACGTTAGGAAAACATTAGGTAGCATGGAGAGATTCTGTATGGGACCACACAACCCAAACGAGTACTGTGTGACGTGCTACCCGGCAAGTATTCACCGAGGTAGCCGGCTATCTCAGTCGGTAGAGCGTCAGACTCTTAATCCCAGGGCCGTGGGTTCGAGCCAGACGCTGGGCGGAACGGAATTTTGTTCCGCTGCAGGTGTAAATTACCGTTTTTCTGATTAACGAGATTTAATGGAAATAGCAACTTTAAACTTTGCCTACGTCTCTGTCAGTCGCAAGGAAACTGTATTTGAAGGTGAAGGTGATTTTGTAGACATGTGTGAAAGACATGTGCTGAAATGCAAGTGTTGTAATTTGGAGAGCACATCCTTTACGTGTCAGATGTGTAGCCAAGCAGTAATTTGTCGCCATAGCTGCAAATATTAGCCGGTAATATGAAGTGTTGTCAGCTAAAGTCTGATGATGCAGACGACCGTAAGGACGAAGTACCCAAGAGTACCGCTAGGCCGCGCCTCTTTAGCTCAGTGGTAGAGCACTGGTCTAATAAACCAGGGGTCGTAAGTTCCATCCTCACAGGAGAAAGATGAATTTTGGAAATCAGTTGCGCGTCGTGGCCGTATAGCAAACAGTACCTTTGATGACGAACAATTAGCGACAGGCGTTTTTTTAAGATTTACTCTCAGATGTGATTAAGGCGAATGGCGCAGATAAAGCATTTGCCAAAGCGGTACAGCATAAGGTGGGACGCGGCAGTCTGAATTACATTTTATAGAGGTACTTCTCACATATCTCAGAGCCTCTCGCGATCTTCGTCGTCGTCGTCGTCGTCGTCGCCGCCGCCGCTTCTGCAGAAGTAGCAAATGGCCATCGTAGCAAATGCGGCGAGGGACGCCCTGTCTTCGATTCCGAATGCACAAAGTGTGTGGTCTTGTTTCTCAGTCTATATTTGGTCGGTCTCGTCAGAGGTTGAATGTAGCGAATGGGTGGGAAAGAGCAAGGGGCAGCGGCTGTGTAGAACGAGAACACAAATCCTCAGGGGTGTGAGCGTTTCGAGATGAGTCGTATACATGTAAATGTTGGTCGTCAGTGACCGTGAGGCCTAATGGATAAGGCGTCGGACTTCGTATCTGAAGATTACAGGTTCGAATGCTGTCACGCTTGTGTTTTTCCAGTTCTGATAAAGAAACATACCGTTTTAATGTAGCAATTGAGCAGTACGAAACCGTCTGAATATTGCTGTTGACCATTTTTTGCTTGGAGATGCTCTTGAGCTTGAAACACACACAGCAAGACCGGTGTTAACTAGCGAAATGGTCGGCAGAGTGCCGACACCGCGAGTTTTGACTGGCACTTGCACATCTAAAACAACGTCGGAAAGTAACTCGTTCGGCTTTTGAGTCACATAAAGTATGTGTGTTAATTTTGACCCCACTAGCTCTGTTGTTGTCATGCAATTTCTTTACCTCTCAGAAATGATTATGACATAAAAGTGAAGTACGTGACGAGTGTGACGTTAGGAAAACATTAGGCACCATGGAGAGATTCTGTATGGGACCTCCCAACCCAAACGAGTACTGTGTGACGTGCTACCCGGCAAGTATTCACCGAGGTAGCCGGCTATATCAGTCGGTAGAGCGTCAGACTGTTATTCACAGGGTCGTGGGTTCGAGCAAGACGCTGGGCGGAACGGAATTTTGTTCCGCTGCAGGTGTAAATTACCGTTTTTCTGATTAACGAGATTTAATGGAAATAGCAACTTTAAACTTTGCCTACGTCTCTGTCAGTCGCAAGGAAACTGTATTTGAAGGTGAAGGTGATTTTGTAGACATGTGTGAAAGACATGTTCTGAAATGCAAGTGTTGTGGTTTGGAGAGCACATCGGTTACGTGTCAGATGTGTAGCCAAGCAGTAATTTGTCGCCATAGCTGCAAATATTAGCCGGTAATATGAAGTGTTGTCAGCTGAAGTCTGATGATGCAGACGACCGTAAGGACGAAGTACCCAAGAGTACCGCTAGGCCGCGCCTCTTTAGCTCAGTGGTAGAGCACTGGTCTAATAAACCAGGGGTCGTAAGTTCCATCCTCACAGGAGAAAGATGAATTTTGGAAATCAGTTGCGCGTCGTGGCCGTATAGCAAACAGTACCTTTGATGACGAACAATTAGCGACAGGCGTTTTTTTAAGATTTACTCTCAGATGTGATTAAGGCGAATGGCGCAGATAAAGCATTTGCCAAAGCGGTACAGCATAAGGTGGGACGCGGCAGTCTGAATTACATTTTATAGAGGTACTTCTCACATATCTCAGAGCCTCTCGCGATCTTCGTCGTCGTCGTCGTCGTCGTCGCCGCCGCCGCTTCTGCAGAAGTAGCAAATGGCCATCGTAGCAAATGCGGCGAGGGACGCCCTGTCTTCGATTCCGAATGCACAAAGTGTGTGGTCTTGTTTCTCAGTCTATATTTGGTCGGTCTCGTCAGAGGTTGAATGTAGCGAATGGGTGGGAAAGAGCAAGGGGCAGCGGCTGTGTAGAACGAGAACACAAATCCTCAGGGGTGTGAGCGTTTCGAGATGAGTCGTATACATGTAAATGTTGGTCGTCAGTGACCGTGAGGCCTAATGGATAAGGCGTCGGACTTCGTATCTGAAGATTACAGGTTCGAATGCTGTCACGCTTGTGTTTTTCCAGTTCTGATAAAGAAACATACCGTTTTAATGTAGCAATTGAGCAGTACGAAACCGTCTGAATATTGCTGTTGACCATTTTTTGCTTGGAGATGCTCTTGAGCTTGAAACACACACAGCAAGACCGGTGTTAACTAGCGAAATGGTCGGCAGAGTGCCGACACCGCGAGTTTTGACTGGCACTTGCACATCTAAAACAACGTCGGAAAGTAACTCGTTCGGCTTTTGAGTCACATAAAGTATGTGTGTTAATTTTGACCCCACTAGCTCTGTTGTTGTCATGCAATTTCTTTACCTCTCAGAAATGATTATGACATAAAAGTGAAGTACGTGACGAGTGTGACGTTAGGAAAACATTAGGCACCATGGAGAGATTCTGTATGGGACCTCCCAACCCAAACGAGTACTGTGTGACGTGCTACCCGGCAAGTATTCACCGAGGTAGCCGGCTATATCAGTCGGTAGAGCGTCAGACTGTTATTCACAGGGTCGTGGGTTCGAGCAAGACGCTGGGCGGAACGGAATTTTGTTCCGCTGCAGGTGTAAATTACCGTTTTTCTGATTAACGAGATTTAATGGAAATAGCAACTTTAAACTTTGCTTACGTCTCTGTCAGTCGCAAGGAAACTGTATTTGAAGGTGAAGGTGATTTTGTAGACATGTGTGAAAGACATGTTCTGAAATGCAAGTGTTGTGGTTTGGAGAGCACATCGGTTACGTGTCAGATGTGTAGCCAAGCAGTAATTTGTCGCCATAGCTGCAAATATTAGCCGGTAATATGAAGTGTTGTCAGCTGAAGTCTGATGATGCAGACGACCGTAAGGACGAAGTACCCAAGAGTACCGCTAGGCCGCGCCTCTTTAGCTCAGTGGTAGAGCACTGGTCTAATAAACCAGGGGTCGTAAGTTCCATCCTCACAGGAGAAAGATGAATTTTGGAAATCAGTTGCGCGTCGTGGCCGTATAGCAAACAGTACCTGTGATGACGAACAATTAGCGACAGGCGTTTTTTTAAGATTTACTCTCAGATGTGATTAAGGCGAATGGCGCAGATAAAGCATTTGCCAAAGCGGTACAGCATAAGGTGGGACGAGGCAGTCTGAATTACATTTTATAGATGTATTTCTCACATATCTCAGAGCCTCTCGCGGTCGTCGTCGTCGTCGTCGTCGTCGTCGTCGTCGTCGTCGCCGCCGCTTCTGCAGAAGTAGCAAATGGCCATCGTAGCAAATGCGGCGAGGGACGCCCTGCCTTCGATTCCGAATGCACAAAGTGTGTGGTCTTGTTTGTCAGTCTATATTTGGTCGGTCTCGTCAGAGGTTGAATGTAGCGAATGGGTGGGAAAGAGCAAGGGGCAGCGGCTGTGTAGAACGAAAACACAAATCCTCAGGGGTGTGAGCGTTTCGAGATGTGTCGTATACATGTAAATGTTGGTCGTCAGTGACCGTGAGGCCTAATGGATAAGGCGTCGGACTTCGTATCTGAAGATTACAGGTTCGAATGCTGTCACGCTTGTGTTTTTCCAGTTCTGATAAAGAAACATACCGTTTTAATGTAGCAATTGAGCAGTACGAAACCGTCTGAATGTTGCTGTTGACCATTTTTTGCTTGGAGATGCTCTTGAGCTTGAAACACACACAGCAAGACCGGTGTTAACTAGCGAAATGGTCGGCAGAGTGCCGACACCGCGAGTTTTGACTGGCACTTGCACATCTAAAACAACGTCGGAAAGTAACTCGTTCGGCTTTTGAGTCACATAAAGTATGTGTGTTAATTTTGACGCCACTAGCTCTGCTTGTTGTCATGCAATTTCTTTGCCTCTCAGAAATGATTATGACATAAAAGTGAAGTACGTGACGAGTGTGACGTTAGGAAAACATTAGGCAGCATGGAGAGATTCTGTATGGGACCACACAACCCAAACGAGTACTGTGTGACGTGCTACCCGGCAAGTATTCACCGAGGTAGCCGGCTATCTCAGTCGGTAGAGCGTCAGACTCTTAATCCCAGGGTCGTGGTTTCGAGCCAGACGCTGGGCGGAACGGAATTTTGTTCCGCTGCAGGTGTAAATTACCGTTTTTCTGATTAACGAGATTTAATGGAAATAGCAACTTTTAACTTTGCCTACGTCTCTGTCAGTCGCAAGGAAACTGTATTTGAAGGTGAAGGTGATTTTGTAGACATGTGTGAAAGACATGTTCTGAAATGCAAGTGTTGTGGTTTGGAGAGCACATCGGTTACGTGTCAGATGTGTAGCCAAGCAGTAATTTGTCGCCATAGCTGCAAATATTAGCCGGTAATATGAACTGTTGTCAGCTAAAGTCTGATGATGCAGACGACCGTAAGGACGAAGTACCCAAGAGTACCGCTAGGCCGCGCCTCTTTAGCTCAGTGGTAGAGCACTGGTCTAATAAAACAGGGGTCGTAAGTTCCATCCACACAGGAGAAAGATGAATTTTGGAAATCAGTTGCAAGTCGTGGCCGTATAGCAAACAGTACCTGTGATGACGAACAATTAGCGACAGGCGTTTTTTTAAGATTTACTCTCAGATGTGATTAAGGCGAATGGCGCAGATAAAGCATTTGCCAAAGCGGTACAGCATAAGGTGGGACGAGGCAGTCTGAATTACATTTTATAGATGTATTTCTCACATATCTCAGCGCCTCTCGCGGTCGTCGTCGTCGTCGTCGTCGTCGCCGCCGCCGCCGCCGCTTCTGCAGAAGTAGCAAATGGCCATCGTAGCAAATGCGGCGAGGGACGCCCTGCCTTCGATTCCGAATGCACAAAGTGTGTGGTCTTGTTTGTCAGTCTATATTTGGTCGGTCTCGTCAGAGGTTGAATGTAGCGAATGGGTGGGAAAGAGCAAGGGACAGCGGCTGTGTAGAACGAAAACACAAATCCTCAGGGGTGTGAGCGTTACGAGATGAGTCGTATACATGTAAATGTTGGTCGTCAGTGACCGTGAGGCCTAATGGATAAGGCGTCGGACTTCGTATCTGAGGATTACAGGTTCGATTGCTGTCACGCTTGTGTTTTTCCAGTTCTGAAAAAGAAACATACCGTTTTAATGTAGCAATTGAGCAGTACGAAACCGTCTGAATGTTGCTGTTGACCATTTTTTGCTTGGAGATGCTCTTGAGCTTGAAACACACACAGCAAGACCGGTGTTAACTAGCGAAATGGTCGGCAGAGTGCCGACACCGCGAGTTTTGACTGGCACTTGCACATCTAAAACAACGTCGGAAAGTAACTCGTTCGGCTTTTGAGTCACATAAAGTATGTGTGTTAATTTGACGCCACTAGCTCTGCTTGTTGTCATGCAATTTCTTTGCCTCTCAGAAATGATTATGACATAAAAGTGAAGTACGTGACGAGTGTGACGTTAGGAAAACATTAGGCAGCATGGAGAGATTCTGTATGGGACCACCCAACCCAAACGAGTACTGTGTGACGTGCTACCCGGCAAGTATTCACCGAGGTAGCCGGCTATCTCAGTCGGTAGAGCGTCAGACTCTTAATCCCAGGGTCGTGGTTTCGAGCCAGACGCTGGGCGGAACGGAATTTTGTTCCGCTGCAGGTGTAAATTACCGTTTTTCTGATTAACGAGATTTAATGGAAATAGCAACTTTTAACTTTGCCTACGTCTCTGTCAGTCGCAAGGAAACTGTATTTGAAGGTGAAGGTGATTTTGTAGACATGTGTGAAAGACATGTTCTGAAATGCAAGTGTTGTGGTTTGGAGAGCACATCGGTTACGTGTCAGATGTGTAGCCAAGCAGTAATTTGTCGCCATAGCTGCAAATATTAGCCGGTAATATGAAGTGTTGTCAGCTAAAGTCTGATGATGCAGACGACCGTAAGGACGAAGTACCCAAGAGTAACGCTAGGCCGCGCCTCTTTAGCTCAGTGGTAGAGCACTGGTCTAATAAACCAGGGGTCGTAAGTTCCATCCACACAGGAGAAAGATGAATTTTGGAAATCAGTTGCGCGTCGTGGCCGTATAGCAAACAGTACCTGTGATGACGAACAATTAGCGACAGGCGTTTTTTTAAGATTTACTCTCAGATGTGATTAAGGCGAATGGCGCAGATAAAGCATTTGCCAAAGCGGTACAGTATAAGGTGGGACGAGGCAGTCTGAATTACATTTTATAGATGTATTTCTCACATATCTCAGCGCCTCTCGCGGTCGTCGCCGTCGTCGCCGCCGCCGCTTCTGCAGAAGTAGCAAATGGCCATCGTAGCAAATGCGGCGAGGGACGCCCTGCCTTCGATTCCGAATGCACAAAGTGTGTGGTCTTGTTTGTCAGTCTATATTTGGTTGGTCTCGTCAGAGGTTGAATGTAGCGAATGGGTGGGAAAGAGCAAGGGACAGCGGCTGTGTAGAACGAAAACACAAATCCTCAGGGGTGTGAGCGTTTCGAGATGAGTCGTATACATGTAAATGTTGGTCGTCAGTGTCCGTGTGGCCTAATGGATAAGGTGTTGGACTTCGTATCTGAAGATTACAGGTTCGAATGCTGTCACGGTTGTGTTTTTCCAGTTCTGAAAAAGAAACATATCGTTTAATGTAGCAATTGAGCAGTACGAAACCGTCTGAATGTTGCTGTTGACCATTTTTTGCTTGGAGATGCTCTTGAGCTTGAAACACACACAGCAAGACCGGTGTTAACTAGCGAAATGGTCGGCAGAGTGCCGACACCGCGAGTTTTGACTGGCACTTGCACATCTAAAACAACGTCGGAAAGTAACTCGTTCGGCTTTTGAGTCACATAAAGTATGTGTGTTAATTTTGACGCCACTAGCTCTGCTTGTTGTCATGCAATTTCTTTGCCTCTCAGAAATGATTATGACATAAAAGTGAAGTACGTGACGAGTGTGACGTTAGGAAAACATTAGGCAGCATGGAGAGATTCTGTATGGGACCACCCAACCCAAACGAGTACTGTGTGACGTGCTTCCCACGCAGGTATTCACCGAGGTAGCCGGCTATCTCAGTCGGTAGAGCGTCAGACTCTTAATCCCAGGGTCTTGGGTTCGAGAGAGACGCTGGGCGGAACGGAATTTTGTTCCGCTGCAGGTGTAAATTACCGTTTTTCTGATTAACGAGATTTAATGGAAATAGCAACTTTAAACTTTGCCTACGTCTCTGTCAGTCGCAAGGAAACTGTATTTGAAGGTGAAGGTGATTTTGTAGACATGTGTGAAAGACATGTTCTGAAATGCAAGTGTTGTGGTTTGGAGAGCACATCGGTTACGTGTCAGATGTGTAGCCAAGCAGTAATTTGTCGCCATAGCTGCAAATATTAGCCGGTAATATGAAGTGTTGTCAGCTAAAGTCTCATGATGCAGACGACCGTAAGGACGAAGTACCCAAGAGTACCGCTAGGCAGCACCTCTTTAGCTCAGTGGTAGAGCACTGGTCTAAAAAGCCGGGGGTCGTAAGTTCCATCCTCACAGGAGAAAGATGAATTTTGGAAATCAGTTGCAAGTCGTGGCCGTATAGCGAACAGTACCTGTGATGACGAACAATTAGCGACAGGCGTTTTTTTAAGATTTACTCTCAGATGTGATTAAGGCGAATGGCGCAGATAAAGCATTTGCCAAAGCGGTACAGCATAAGGTGGGACGAGGCAGTCTGAATTACATTTTATAGATGTATTTCTCACATATCTCAGAGCCTCTCGCGGTCGTCGTCGTCGTCGTCGCCGCCGCCGCCGCTTCTGCAGAAGTAGCAAATGGCCATCGTAGCAAATGCGGCGAGGGACGCCCTGCCTTCGATTCCGAATGCACAAAGTGTGTGGTCTTGTTTGTCAGTCTATATTTGGTCGGTCTCGTCAGAGGTTGAATGTAGCGAATGGGTGGGAAAGAGCAAGGGGCAGCGGCTGTGTAGAACGAAAACACAAATCCTCAGGGGTGTGAGCGTTACGAGATGAGTCGTATACATGTAAATGTTGGTCGTCACTGACCGTGAGGCCTAATGGATAAGGCGTCGGACTTCGTATCTGAGGATTACAGGTTCGATTGCTGTCACGCTTGTGTTTTTCCAGTTCTGAAAAAGAAACATACCGTTTTAATGTAGCAATTGAGCAGTACGAAACCGTCTGAATGTTGCTGTTGACCATTTTTTGCTTGGAGATGCTCTTGAGCTTGAAACAAACACAGCAAGACCGGTGTTAACTAGCGAAATGGTCGGCAGAGTGCCGACACCGCGAGTTTTGACTGGCACTTGCACATCTAAAACAACGTCGGAAAGTAACTCGTTCGGCTTTTGAGTCACATAAAGTATGTGTGTTAATTTTGACGCCACTAGCTCTGCTTGTTGTCATGCAATTTCTTTGCCTCTCAGAAATGATTATGACATAAAAGTGAAGTACGTGACGAGTGTGACGTTAGGAAAACATTAGGCAGCATGGAGAGATTCTGTATGGGACCACCCAACCCAAACGAGTACTGTGTGACGTGCTACCCGGCAAGTATTCACCGAGGTAGCCGGCTATCTCAGTCGGTAGAGCGTCAGACTCTTAATCCCAGGGTCGTGGTTTCGAGCCAGACGCTGGGCGGAACGGAATTTTGTTCCGCTGCAGGTGTAAATTACCGTTTTTCTGATTAACGAGATTTAATGGAAATAGCAACTTTTAACTTTGCCTACGTCTCTGTCAGTCGCAAGGAAACTGTATTTGAAGGTGAAGGTGATTTTGTAGACATGTGTGAAAGACATGTTCTGAAATGCAAGTGTTGTGGTTTGGAGAGCACATCGGTTACGTGTCAGATGTGTAGCCAAGCAGTAATTTGTCGCCATAGCTGCAAATATTAGCCGGTAATATGAAGTGTTGTCAGCTAAAGTCTGATGATGCAGACGACCGTAAGGACGAAGTACCCAAGAGTACCGCTAGGCCGCGCCTCTTTAGCTCAGTGGTAGAGCACTGGTCTAATAAACCGGGGGTCGTAAGTTCCATCCACACAGGAGAAAGATGAATTTTGGAAATCAGTTGCGCGTCGTGGCCGTATAGCAAACAGTACCTGTGATGACGAACAATTAGCGACAGGCGTTTTTTTAAGATTTACTCTCAGATGTGATTAAGGCGAATGGCGCAGATAAAGCATTTGCCAAAGCGGTACAGCATAAGGTGGGACGAGGCAGTCTGAATTACATTTTATAGATGTATTTCTCACATATCTCAGCGCCTCTTGCGGTCGTCGCCGTCGTCGCCGCCGCCGCTTCTGCAGAAGTAGCAAATGGCCATCGTAGCAAATGCGGCGAGGGACGCCCTGCCCTCGATTCCGAATGCACAAAGTGTGTGGTCTTGTTTCTCAGTCTATATTTGGTTGGTCTCGTCAGAGGTTGAATGTAGCGAATGGGTGGGAAAGAGCAAGGGACAGCGGCTGTGTAGAACGAAAACACAAATCCTCAGGGGTGTGAGCGTTTCGAGATGAGTCGTATACATGTAAATGTTGGTCGTCAGTGTCCGTGTGGCCTAATGGATAAGGTGTTGGACTTCGTATCTGAAGATTACAGGTTCGAATGCTGTCACGCTTGTGTTTTTCCAGTTCTGAAAAAGAAACATATCGTTTAATGTAGCAATTGAGCAGTACGAAACCGTCTGAATGTTGCTGTTCACCATTTTTTGCTTGGAGATGCTCTTGAGCTTGAAACACACACAGCAAGACCGGTGTTAACTAGCGAAATGGTCGGCAGAGTGCCGACACCGCGAGTTTTGACTGGCACTTGCACATCTAAAACAACGTCGGAAAGTAACTCGTTCGGCTTTTGAGTCACATAAAGTATGTGTGTTAATTTTGACGCCACTAGCTCTGCTTGTTGTCATGCAATTTCTTTGCCTCTCAGAAATGATTATGACATAAAAGTGAAGTACGTGACGAGTGTGACGTTAGGAAAACATTAGGCAGCATGGAGAGATTCTGTATGGGACCACCCAACCCAAACGAGTACTGTGTGACGTGCTACCCGGCAGGTATTCACCGAGGTAGCCGGCTATCTCAGTCGGTAGAGCGTCAGACTCTTAATCCCAGGGTCTTGGGTTCGAGAGAGACGCCGGCTATCTCAGTCGGTAGAGCGTCAGACTCTTAATCCCAGGGTCTTGGGTTCGAGAGAGACGCTGGGCGGAACGGAATTTTGTTCCGCTGCAGGTGTAAATTACCGTTTTTCTGATTAACGAGATTTAATGGAAATAGCAACTTTAAACTTTGCCTACGTCTCTGTCAGTCGCAAGGAAACTGTATTTGAAGGTGAAGGTGATTTTGTAGACATGTGTGAAAGACATGTTCTGAAATGCAAGTGTTGTGGTTTGGAGAGCACATCGGTTACGTGTCAGATGTGTAGCCAAGCAGTAATTTGTCGCCATAGCTGCAAATATTAGCCGGTAATATGAAGTGTTGTCAGCTAAAGTCTCATGATGCAGACGACCGTAAGGACGAAGTACCCAAGAGTACCGCTAGGCCGCACCTCTTTAGCTCAGTGGTAGAGCACTGGTCTAATAAGCCGGGGGTCGTAAGTTCCATCCTCACAGGAGAAAGATGAATTTTGGAAATCAGTTGCAAGTCGTGGCCGTATAGCGAACAGTACCTGTGATGACGAACAATTAGCGACAGGCGTTTTTTTAAGATTTACTCTCAGATGTGATTAAGGCGAATGGCGCAGATAAAGCATTTGCCAAAGCGGTACAGCATAAGGTGGGACGAGGCAGTCTGAATTACATTTTATAGATGTATTTCTCACATATCTCAGAGCCTCTCGCGGTCGTCGTCGTCGTCGTCGTCGTCGTCGTCGCCGCCGCCGCCGCTTCTGCAGAAGTAGCAAATGGCCATCGTAGCAAATGCGGCGAGGGACGCCCTGCCCTCGATTCCGAATGCACAAAGTGTGTGGTCTTGTTTGTCAGTCTATATTTGGTCGGTCTCGTCAGAGGTTGAATGTAGCGAATGGGTGGGAAAGAGCAAGGGGCAGCGGCTGTGTAGAACGAAAACACAAATCCTCAGGGGTGTGAGCGTTTCGAGATGAGTCGTATACATGTAAATGTTGGTCGTCAGTGACCGTGAGGCCTAATGGATAAGGCGTCGGACTTCGTATCTGAAGATTACCTGTTCGAATGCTGTCACGCTTGTGTTTTTCCAGTTCTGAAAAAGAAACATACCGTTTTAATGTAGCAATTGAGCAGTACGAAACCGTCTTAATGTTGCTGTTGACCATTTTTTGCTTGGAGATGCTCTTGAGCTTGAAACACACACAGCAAGACCGGTGTTAACTAGCGAAATGGTCGGCAGAGTGCCGACACCGCGAGTTTTGACTGGCACTTGCACATCTAAAACAACGTCGGAAAGTAACTCGTTCGGCTTTTGAGTCACATAAAGTATGTGTGTCAATTTTGACGCCACTAGCTATGCTTGTTGTCATGCAATTTCTTTGCCTCTCAGAAATGATTATGACATAAAAGTGAAGTACGTGACGAGTGTGACGTTAGGAAAACATTAGGCACCATGGAGAGATTCTGTATGGGACCACACAACCCAAACGAGTACTGTGTGACGTGCTACCCGGCAGGTATTCACCGAGGTAGCCGGCTATCTCAGTCGGTAGAGCGTCAGACTCTTAATCCCAGGGTCGTGGGTTCGAGCCAGACGCTGGGCGGAACGGAATTTTGTTCCGCTGCAGGTGTAAATTACCGTTTTTCTGATTAACGAGATTTAATGGAAATAGCAACTTTAAACTTTGCCTACGTCTCTGTCAGTCGCAAGGAAACTGTATTTGAAGGTGAAGGTGATTTTGTAGACATGTGTGAAAGACATGTGCTGAAATGCAAGTGTTGTAATTTGGAGAGCACATCGGTTACGTGTCAGATGTGTAGCCAAGCAGTAATTTGTCGCCATAGCTGCAAATATTAGCCGGTAATATGAAGTGTTGTCAGCTAAAGTCTGATGATGCAGACGACCGTAAGGACGAAGTACCCAAGAGTACCGCTAGGCCGCGCCTCTTTAGCTCAGTGGTAGAGCACTGGTCTAATAAACCAGGGGTCGTAAGTTCCATCCTCACAGGAGAAAGATGAATTTTGGAAATCAGTTGCGCGTCGTGGCCGTATAGCAAACAGTACCTTTGATGACGAACAATTAGCGACAGGCGTTTTTTTAAGATTTACTCTCAGATGTGATTAAGGCGAATGGCGCAGATAAAGCATTTGCCAAAGCGGTACAGCATAAGGTGGGACGCGGCAGTCTGAATTGCATTTTATAGATGTATTTCTCACATATCTCAGAGCCTCTCGCGATCGTCGTCGTCGTCGTCGTCGTCGTCGCCGCCGCCGCTTCTGCAGAAGTAGCAAATGGCCATCGTAGCAAATGCGGCGAGGGACGCCCTGCCTTCGATTCCGAATGCACAAAGTGTGTGGTCTTGTTTGTCAGTCTATATTTGGTCGGTCTCGTCAGAGGTTGAATGTAGCGAATGGGTGGGAAAGAGCAAGGGGCAGCGGCTGTGTAGAACGAAAACACAAATCCTCAGGGGTGTGAGCGTTTCGAGATGAGTCGTATACATGTAAATGTTGGTCGTCAGTGACCGTGAGGCCTAATGGATAAGGCGTCCGACTTCGTATCTGAAGATTACCTGTTCGAATGCTGTCACGCTTGTGTTTTTCCAGTTCTGAAAAAGAAACATACCGTTTTAATGTAGCAATTGAGCAGTACGAAACCGTCTGAATGTTGCTGTTGACCATTTTTTGCTTGGAGATGCTCTTGAGCTTGAAACACACACAGCAAGACCGGTGTTAACTAGCGAAATGGTCGGCAGAGTGCCGACACCGCGAGTTTTGACTGGCACTTGCACATCTAAAACAACGTCGGAAAGTAACTCGTTCGGCTTTTGAGTCACATAAAGTATGTGTGTCAATTTTGACGCCACTAGCTCTGCTTGTTGTCATGCAATTTCATTGCCTCTCAGAAATGATTATGACATAAAAGTGAAGTACGTGACGAGTGTGACGTTAGGAAAACATTAGGTAGCATGGAGAGATTCTGTATGGGACCACACAACCCAAACGAGTACTGTGTGACGTGCTACCCGGCAAGTATTCACCGAGGTAGCCGGCTATCTCAGTCGGTAGAGCGTCAGACTCTTAATCCAAGGGTCGTGGTTTCGAGCCAGACGCTGGGCGGAACGGAATTTTGTTCCGCTGCAGGTGTAAATTACCGTTTTTCTGATTAACGAGATTTAATGGAAATAGCAACTTTAAACTTTGCCTACGTCTCTGTCAGTCGCAAGGAAACTGTATTTGAAGGTGAAGGTGATTTTGTAGACATGTGTGAAAGACATGTGCTGAAATGCAAGTGTTGTAATTTGGAGAGCACATCGGTTACGTGTCAGATGTGTAGCCAAGCAGTAATTTGTCGCCATAGCTGCAAATATTAGCCGGTAATATGAAGTGTTGTCAGCTAAAGTCTGATGATGCAGACGACCGTAAGGACGAAGTACCCAAGAGCACCGCTAGGCCGCGCCTCTTTAGCTCAGTGGTAGAGCACTGGTCTAATAAACCAGGGGTCGTAAGTTCCATCCTCACAGGAGAAAGATGAATTTTGGAAATCAGTTGCGCGTCGTGGCCGTATAGCAAACAGTACCTTTGATGACGAACAATTAGCGACAGGCGTTTTTTTAAGATTTACTCTCAGATGTGATTAAGGCGAATGGCGCAGATAAAGCATTTGCCAAAGCGGTACAGCATAAGGTGGGACGCGGCAGTCTGAATTACATTTTATAGAGGTATTTCTCACATATCTCAGAGCCTCTCGCGATCTTCGTCGTCGTCGTCGTCGTCGTCGTCGTCGTCGTCGCCGCCGCCGCTTCTGCAGAAGTAGCAAATGGCCATCGTAGCAAATGCGGCGAGGGACGCCCTGCCTTCGATTCCGAATGCACAAAGTGTGTGGTCTTGTTTCTCAGTCTATATTTGGTTGGTCTCGTCAGAGGTTGAATGTAGCGAATGGGTGGGAAAGAGCAAGGGGCAGCGGCTGTGTAGAACGAAAACACAAATCCTCAGGGGTGTGAGCGTTTCGAGATGAGTCGTATACATGTAAATGTTGGTCGTCAGTGTCCGTGTGGCCTAATGGATAAGGCGTCGGACTTCGTATCTGCAGATTACAGGTTCGAATGCTGTCACGCTTGTGTTTTTCCAGTTCTGAAAAAGAAACATATCGTTTAATGTAGCAATTGAGCAGTACGAAACCGTCTCAATGTTGCTGTTGACCATTTTTTGCTTGGAGATGCTCTTGAGCTTGAAACACACACAGCAAGACCGGTGTTAACTAGCGAAATGGTCGGCAGAGTGCCGACACCGCGAGTTTTGACTGGCACTTGCACATCTAAAACAACGTCGGAAAGTAACTCGTTCGGCTTTTGAGTCACATAAAGTATGTGTGTTAATTTTGACGCCACTAGCTCTGCTTGTTGTCATGCAATTTCTTTGCCTCTCAGAAATGATTATGACATAAAAGTGAAGTACGTGACGAGTGTGACGTTAGGAAAACATTAGGCAGCATGGAGAGATTCTGTATGGGACCACCCAACCCAAACGAGTACTGTGTGACGTGCTACCCGGCAAGTATTCACCGAGGTAGCCGGCTATCTCAGTCGGTAGAGCGTCAGACTCTTAACCCCAGGGTCTTGGGTTCGAGCCAGACGCTGGGCGGAACGGAATTTTGTTCCGCTGCAGGTGTAAATTACCGTTTTTCTGATTAACGAGATTTAATGGAAATAGCAACTTTAAACTTTGCCTACGTCTCTGTCAGTCGCAAGGAAACTGTATTTGAAGGTGAAGGTGATTTTGTAGACATGTGTGAAAGACATGTTCTGAAATGCAAGTGTTGTGGTTTGGAGAGCACATCGGTTACGTGTCAGATGTGTAGCCAAGCAGTAATTTGTCGCCATAGCTGCAAATATTAGCCGGTAATATGAAGTGTTGTCAGCTAAAGTCTGATGATGCAGACGACCGTAAGGACGAAGTACCCAAGAGTACCGCTAGGCCGCACCTCTTTAGCTCAGTGGTAGAGCACTGGTCTAGTAAACCGGGTGTCGTAAGTTCCATCCTCATAGGAGAAAGATGAATTTTGGAAATCAGTTGCGCGTCGTGGCCGTATAGCAAACAGTACCTGTGATGACGAACAATTAGC
Organism: Schistocerca gregaria; assembly: GCF_023897955.1. Lineage (NCBI taxonomy): Eukaryota > Metazoa > Arthropoda > Insecta > Orthoptera > Acrididae > Schistocerca > Schistocerca gregaria. The sequence goes on from NC_064927.1 coordinate 41,636,912, forward strand.
GACAGGCGTTTTTTTAAGATTTACTCTCAGATGTGATTAAGGCGAATGGCGCAGATAAAGCTTTTACCAAAGCGGTACAGCATAAGGTGGGACGAGGCAGTCTGAATTACATTTTATAGATGCACTTCTCACATATCTCAGAGCCTCTCGCGGTCGTCGTCGTCGTCGTCGTCGTCGCCGCCGCCGCCGCTTCTGCAGAAGTAGCAAATGGCCATCGTAGCAAATGCGGCGAGGGACGCCCTGCCTTCGATTCCGAATGCACAAAGTGTGTGGTCTTGTTTGTCAGTCTATATTTGGTCGGTCTCGTCAGAGGTTGAATGTAGCGAATGGGTGGGAAAGAGCAAGGGGCAGCGGCTGTGTAGAACGAAAACACAAATCCTCAGGGGTGTGAGCGTTTCGAGATGAGTCGTATACATGTAAATGTTGGTCGTCAGTGACCGTGAGGCCTAATGGATAAGGCGTCGGACTTCGTATCTGAAGATTACAGGTTCGAATGCTGTCACGCTTGTGTTTTTCCAGTTCTGAAAAAGAAACATACCGTTTTAATGTAGCAATTGAGCAGTACGAAACCGTCTGAATGTTGCTGTTGACCATTTTTTGCTTGGAGATGCTCTTGAGCTTGAAACACACACAGCAAGACCGGTGTTAACTAGCGAAATGGTCGGCAGAGTGCCGACACCGCGAGTTTTGACTGGCACTTGCACATCTAAAACAACGTCGGAAAGTAACTCGTTCGGCTTTTGAGTCACATAAAGTATGTGTGTTAATTTTGACGCCACTAGCTCTGCTTGTTGTCATGCAATTTCTTTGCCTCTCAGAAATGATTATGACATAAAAGTGAAGTACGTGACGAGTGTGACGTTAGGAAAACATTAGGCACCATGGAGAGATTCTCTATGGGACCACCCAACCCCAACGAGTACTGTGTGACGTGCTACCCGGCAAGTATTCACCGAGGTAGCCGGCTATCTCAGTCGGTAGAGCGTCAGACTCTTAATCCCAGGGTCGTGGTTTCGAGCAAGACGCTGGGCGGAACGGAATTTTGTTCCGCTGCAGGTGTAAATTACCGTTTTTCTGATTAACGAGATTTAATGGAAATAGCAACTTTAAACTTTGCCTACGTCTCTGTCAGTCGCAAGGAAACTGTATTTGAAGGTGAAGGTGATTTTGTAGACATGTGTGAAAGACATGTTCTGAAATGCAAGTGTTGTGGTTTGGAGAGCACATCGGTTACGTGTCAGATGTGTAAACAAGCAGTAATTTGTCGCCATAGCTGCAAATATTAGCCGGTAATATGAAGTGTTGTCAGCTAAAGTCTGATGATGCAGACGACCGTAAGGACGAAGTACCAAATAGTACCGCTAGGCCGCGCCTCATTAGCTCAGTGGTAGAGCACTGGTCTAATAAACCGGGGGTCGTAAGTTCCATCCTCACAGGAGAAAGATGAATTTTGGAAATCAGTTGCGCGTCGTGGCCGTATAGCAAACAGTTCCTGTGATGACGAACAATTAGCGACAGGCGTTTTTTTAAGATTTACTCTCAGATGTGATTAAGGCGAATGGCGCAGATAAAGCATTTGCCAAAGCGGTACAGCATAAGGTGGGACGAGGCAGTCTGAATTACATTTTATAGATGTATTTCTCACATATCTCAGAGCCTCTCGCGGTCGTCGTCGCTGCCGCCGCTTCTGCAGAAGTAGCAAATGGCCATCGTAGCAAATGCGGCGAGGGACGCCCTGCCTTCGATTCCGAATGCACAAAGTGTGTGGTCTTGTTTGTCAGTCTATATTTGGTCGGTCTCGTCAGAGGTTGAATGTAGCGAATGGGTGGGAAAGAGCAAGGGGCAGCGGCTGTGTAGAACGAAAACACAAATCCTCAGAGGTGTGAGCGTTTCGAGATGAGTCGTATACATGTAAATGTTGGTCGTCAGTGACCGTGAGGCCTAATGGATAAGGCGTCGGACTTCGTATCTGAAGATTACAGGTTCGAATGCTGTCACGCTTGTGTTTTTCCAGTTCTGAAAAAGAAACGTAACGTTTTAATGTAGCAATTGAGCAGTACGAAACCGTCTGAATGTTGCTGTTGACCATTTTTTGCTTGGATATGCTCTTGAGCTTGAAACACACACAGCAAGACCGGTGTTAACTAGCGAAATGGTCGGCAGAGTGCCGACACCGCGAGTTTTGACTCTCACTTGCACATCTAAAACAACGTCGGAAAGTAACTCGTTCGGCTTTCGAGTCACATAAAGTATGTGTGTTAATTTTGACGCCACTAGCTCTGCTTGTTGTCATGCAATTTCTTTGCCTCTCAGAAATGATTATGACATAAAAGTGAAGTACGTGACGAGTGTGACGTTAGGAAAACATTAGGCAGCATGGAGAGATTCTGTATGGGACCACCCAACCCAAACGAGTACTGTGTGACGTGCTACCCGGCAAGTATTCACCGAGGTAGCCGGCTATCTCAGTCGGTAGAGCGTCAGACTGTTAATCTCAGGGTCGTGGTTTCGAGCAAGACGCTGGGCGGAACGGAATTTTGTTCCGCTGCAGGTGTAAATTACCGTTTTTCTGATTAACGAGATTTAATGGAAATAGCAACTTTACACTTTGCCTACGTCTCTGTCAGTCGCAAGGAAACTGTATTTGAAGGTGAAGGTGATTTTGTAGACATGTGTGAAAGACATGTTCTGAAATGCAAGTGTTGTGGTTTGGAGAGCACATCGGTTACGTGTCAGATGTGTAGCCAAGCAGTAATTTGTCGCCATAGCTGCAAATATTAGCCGGTAATATGAAGTGTTGTCAGCTAAAGTCTGATGATGCAGACGACCGTAAGGACGAAGTACCCAAGAGTACCGCTAGGCCGCGCCTCTTTAGCTCAGTGGTAGAGCACTGGTCTAATAAACCGGGTGTCGTAAGTTCCATCCTCACAGGAAAAAGATGAATTTTGGAAATCAGTTGCGCGTCGTGGCCGTATAGCAAACAGTACCTGTGATGACGAACAATTAGCGACAGGCGTTTTTTTAAGAATTACTCTCAGATGTGATTAAGGCGAATGGCGCAGATAAAGCTTTTACCAAAGCGGTACAGCATAAGGTGGGACGAGGCAGTCTGAATTACATTTTATAGATGCATTTCTCACATATCTCAGAGCCTCTCGCGGTCGTCGTCGTCGTCGTCGTCGTCGTCGTCGTCGTCGTCGCCGCCGCCGCCGCTTCTGCAGAAGTAGCAAATGGCCATCGTAGCAAATGCGGCGAGGGACGCCCTGCCTTCGATTCCGAATGCACAAAGTGTGTGGTCTTGTTTGTCAGTCTATATTTGGTCGGTCTCGTCAGAGGTTGAATGTAGCGAATGGGTGGGAAAGAGCAAGGGGCAGCGGCTGTGTAGAACGAAAACACAAATCCTCAGGGGTGTGAGCGTTTCGAGATGAGTCGTATACATGTAAATGTTGGTCGTCAGTGACCGTGTGGCGTAATGGATAAGGCGTCGGACTTCGTATCTGAAGATTACAGGTACGAATGCTGTCACGCTTGTGTTTTTCCAGTTCTGAAAAAGAAACATACCGTTTTAATGTAGCAATTGAGCAGTACGAAACCGTGTGAATGTTGCTGTTGACCATTTTTTGCTTGGAGATGCTCTTGAGCTTGAAACACACACAGCAAGACCGGTGTTAACTAGCGAAATAGTCGGCAGAGTGCCGACACCGCGAGTTTTGACTGGCACTTGCACATCTAAAACAACGTCGGAAAGTAACTCGTTCGGCTTTTGAGTCACATAAAGTATGTGTGTTAATTTTGACGCCACTAGCTCTGCTTGTTGTCATGCAATTTCTTTGCCTCTCAGAAATGATTATGACATAAAAGTGAAGTACGTGACGAGTGTGACGTTAGGAAAACATTAGGCACCATGGAGAGATTCTGTATGGGACCACCCAACCCAAACGAGTACTGTTTGACGTGCTACCCTGCAAGTATTCACCGAGGTAGCCGGCTATCTCAGTCGGTAGAGCGTCAGACTGTTAATCCCAGGGTCGTGGGTTCGAGCAAGACGCTGGGCGGAACGGAATTTTGTTCCGCTGCAGGTGTAAATTACCGTTTTTCTGATTAACGAGATTTAATGGAAATAGCAACTTTAAACTTTGCCTACGTCTCTGTCAGTCGCAAGGAAACTGTATTTGAAGGTGAAGGTGATTTTGTAGACATGTGTGAAAGACATGTTCTGAAATGCAAGTGTTGTGGTTTGGAGAGCACATCGGTTACGTGTCAGATGTGTAGCCAAGCAGTAATTTGTCGCCATAGCTGCAAATATTAGCCGGTAATATGAAGTGTTGTCAGCTAAAGTCTGATGACGCAGACGACCGTAAGAACGAAGTACCCAAGAGTACCGCGACGCCGCGCCTCTTTAGCTCGGTGGTAGAGCACTGGTCTAATAAGCCGGGGGTCGTAAGTTCCATCCTCACAGGAGAAAGATGAATTTTGGAAATCAGTTGCAAGTCGTGGCCGTATAGCAAACAGTACCTGTGATGACGAACAATTAGCGACAGGCGTTATTTTAAGATTTACTCTCAGATGTGATTAAGGCGAATGGCGCAGATAAAGCATTTGCCAAAGCGGTACAGCATAAGGTGGGACGAGGCAGTCTGAATTACATTTTATAGATGTATTTCTCACATATCTCAGAGCCTGTCGTCGTCGTCGTCGTCGTCGTCGTCGTCGTCGTCGTCGTCGTCGCCGCCGCTTCTGCAGAAGTAGCAAATGGCCATCGTAGCAAATGCGGCGAGGGACGCCCTGCCTTCGATTCCGAATGCACAAAGTGTGTGGTCTTGTTTGTCAGTCTATATTTGGTCGGTCTCGTCAGAGGTTGAATGTAGCGAATGGGTGGGAAAGAGCAAGGGGCAGCGGCTGTGTAGAACGAAAACACAAATCCTCTGGGGTGTGAGCGTTTCGAGATGAGTCGTATACATGTAAATGTTGGTCGTCAGTGACCGTGAGGCCTAATGGATAAGGCGTCGGACTTCGTATCTGAAGATTACAGGTTCGAATACTGTCACGCTTGTGTTTTTCCAGTTCTGAAAAAGAAACATACCGTTTTAATGTAGCAATTGAGCAGTACGAAACCGTCTGAATGTTGCTGTTGACCATTTTTTGCTTGGAGATGCTCTTGAGCTTGAAACACACACAGCAAGACCGGTGTTAACTAGCGAAATGGTCGGCAGAGTGCCGATACCGCGAGTTTTGACTGGCACTTGCACATCTAAAACAACGTCGGAAAGTAACTCGTTCGGCTTTTGAGTCACATAAAGTATGTGTGTTAATTTTGACGCCACTAGCTCTGCTTGTTGTCATGCAATTTCTTTGCCTCTCAGAAATGATTATGACATAAAAGTGAAGTACGTGACGAGTGTGACGTTAGGAAAACATTAGGCAGCATGGAGAGATTCTGTATGGGACCACCCAACCCAAACGAGTACTGTGTGACGTGCTACCCGGCAAGTATTCACCGAGGTAGCCGGCTATCTCAGTCGGTAGAGCGTCAGACTCTTAATCCCAGGGTCGTAGGTTCGAGCCAGACGCTGGGCGGAACGGAATTTTGTTCCGCTGCAGGTGTAAATTACCGTTTTTCTGATTAACGAGATTTAATGGAAATAGCAACTTTAAACTTTGCCTACGTCTCTGTCAGTCGCAAGGAAACTGTATTTGAAGGTGAAGGTGATTTTGTAGACATGTGTGAAAGACATGTTCTGAAATGCAAGTGTTGTGGTTTGGAGAGCACATCGGTTACGTGTCAGATGTGTAGCCAAGCAGTAATTTGTCGCCATAGCTGCAAATATCAGCCGGTAATATGAAGTGTTGTCAGCTAAAGTCTGATGATGCAGACGACCGTAAGGACGAAGTACCCAAGAGTACCGCTAGGTCGCGCCTCTTTAGCTCAGTGGTAAAGCACTGGTCTAATAAACCGGGGGTCGTAAGTTCCATCCTCACAGGAGAAAGATGAATTTTGGAAATCAGTTGAGCGTCGTGGCCGTATAGCAAACAGTACCTGTGATGACGAACAATTAGCGACAGGCGTTTTTTTAAGATTTACTCTCAGATGTGATTAAGGCGAATGGCGCAGATAAAGCATTTGCCAAAGCGGTACAGCATAAGGTGGGACGAGGCAGTCTGAATTACATTTTATAGATGTATTTCTCACATATCTCAGAGCCTCTCGCGGTCGTCATCGCCGCCGCCGCTTCTGCAGAAGTAGCAAATGGCCATCGTAGCAAATGCGGCGAGGGACGCCCTGCCTTCGATTCCGAATGCACAAAGTGTGTGGTCTTGTTTGTCAGTCTATATTTGGTCGGTCTCGTCAGAGGTTGAATGTAGCGAATGGGTGGGAAAGAGCAAGGGGCAGCGGCTGTGTAGAACGAAAACACAAATCCTCAGGGGTGTGAGCGTTTCGAGATGAGTCGTATACATGTAAATGTTGGTCGTCAGTGACCGTGAGGCCTAATGGATAAGGCGTCGGACTTCGTATCTGAAGATTACAGGTTCGAATGCTGTCACGCTTGTGTTTTTCCAGCTCTGAAAAAGAAACATACCGTTTTAATGTAGCAATTGAGCAGTACGAAACCGTCTGAATGTTGCTGTTGACCATTTTTTGCTTGGAGATGCTCTTGAGCTTGAAACACACACAGCAAGACCGGTGTTAACTAGCGAAATGGTCGGCAGAGTGCCGACACCGCGAGTTTTGACTGGCACTTGCACATCTAAAACAACGTCGGAAAGTAACTCGTTCGGCTTTTGAGTCACATAAAGTATGTGTGTTAATTTTGACGCCACTAGCTCTGCTTGTTGTCATGCAATTTCTTTGCCTCTCAGAAATGATTATGACATAAAAGTGAAGTACGTGACGAGTGTGACGTTAGGAAAACATTAGGCACCATGGAGAGATTCTGTATGGGACCACCCAACCCAAACGAGTACTGTGTGACGTGCTACCCGGCAAGTATTCACCGAGGTAGCCGGCTATCTCAGTCGGTAGAGCGTCAGAATCTTAATCCCAGGGTCGTGGTTTCGAGCCAGACGCTGGGCGGAACGGAATTTTGTTCCGCTGCAGGTGTAAATTACCGTTTTTCTGATTAACGAGATTTAATGGAAATAGCAACTTTAAACTTTGCCTACGTCTCTGTCAGTCGCAAGGAAACTGTATTTGAAGGTGAAGGTGATTTTGTAGACATGTGTGAAAGACATGTTCTGAAATGCAAGTGTTGTGGTTTGGAGAGCACATCGGTTACGTGTCAGATGTGTAGCCAAGCAGTAATTTGTCGCCATAGCTGCAAATATTAGCCGGTAATATGAAGTGTTGTCAGCTAAAGTCTGATGATGCAGACGACCGTAAGGACGAAGTACCCAAGAGTACCGCTAGGTCGCGCCTCTTTAGCTCAGTGGTAGAGCACTGGTCTAATAAACCGGGGGTCGTAAGTTCCATCCTCACAGGAGAAAGATGAATTTTGGAAATCAGTTGAGCGTCGTGGCCGTATAGCAAACAGTACCTGTGATGACGAACAATTAGCGACAGGCGTTTTTTTAAGATTTACTCTCAGATGTGATTAAGGCGAATGGCGCAGATAAAGCATTTGCCAAAGCGGTACAGCATAAGGTGGGACGAGGCAGTCTGAATTACATTTTATAGATGTATTTCTCACATATCTCAGAGCCTCTCGCGGTCGTCATCGCCGCCGCCGCTTCTGCAGAAGTAGCAAATGGCCATCGTAGCAAATGCGGCGAGGGACGCCCTGCCTTCGATTCCGAATGCACAAAGTGTGTGGTCTTGTTTGTCAGTCTATATTTGGTCGGTCTCGTCAGAGGTTGAATGTAGCGAATGGGTGGGAAAGAGCAAGGGGCAGCGGCTGTGTAGAACGAAAACACAAATCCTCAGGGGTGTGAGCGTTTCGAGATGAGTCGTATACATGTAAATGTTGGTCGTCAGTGACCGTGAGGCCTAATGGATAAGGCGTCGGTCTTCGTATCTGAAGATTACAGGTTCGAATGCTGTCACGCTTGTGTTTTTCCAGTTCTGAAAAAGAAACATACCGTTTTATAGTAGCAATTGAGCAGTACGAAACCGTCTGAATGTTGCTGTTGACCATTTTTTGCTTGGAGATGCTCTTGAGCTTGAAACACACACAGCAAGACCGGTGTTAACTAGCGAAATGGTCGGCAGAGTGCCGACACCGCGAGTTTTGACTGGCACTTGCACATCTAAAACAACGTCGGAAAGTAACTCGTTCGGCTTTTGAGTCACATAAAGTATGTGTGTTAATTTTGACGTCACTAGCTCTGCTTGGTGTCATGCAATTTCTTTGCCTCTCAGAAATGATTATGACATAAAAGTGAAGTACGTGACGAGTGTGACGTTAGGAAAACATTAGGCACCATGGAGAGATTCTGTATGGGACCACCCAACCCAAACGAGTACTGTGTGACGTGCTACCCGGCAAGTATTCACCGAGGTAGCCGGCTATCTCAGTCGGTAGAGCGTCAGACTGTTAATCTCAGGGTCGTGGTTTCGAGCAAGACGCTGGGCGGAACGGAATTTTGTTCCGCTGCAGGTGTAAATTACCGTTTTTCTGATTAATGAGATTTAATGGAAATAGCAACTTTAAACTTTGCCTACGTCTCTGTCAGTCGCAAGGAAACTGTATTTGAAGGTGAAGGTGATTTTGTAGACATGTGTGAAAGACATGTTCTGAAATGCAAGTTTTGTTTTTTGGAGAGCACATCGGTTACGTGTCAGATGTGTAGCCAAGCAGTAATTTGTCGCCATAGCTTCAAATATTAGCCGGTAATATGAAGTGTTGTCAGCTAAAGTCTGATGATGCAGACGACCGTAAGGACGAAGTACCCAAGAGTACCGCGAGGCCGCGCCTCTTTAGCTCAGTGGTAGAGCACTGGTCTAATAAGCCGGGGGTCGTAAGTTCCGTCCTCACAGGAGAAAGATGAATTTTGGAAATCAGTTGCAAGTCGTGGCCGTATAGCAAACAGTACCTGTGATGACGAACAATTAGCGACAGGCGTTTTTTTAAGATTTACTCTCAGATGTGATTAAGGTGAATGGCGCAGATAAAGCATTTGCCAAAGCGGTACAGCATAAGGTGGGACGAGGCAGTCTGAATTACATTTTATAGATGTATTTCTCACAAATCTCAGAGCCTCTCGCGGTCGTCGTCGTCGTCGTCGTCGTCGCCGCCGCCGCTTCTCCAGAAGTAGCAAATGGCCATCGTAGCAAATGCGGCGAGGGACGCCCTGCCTTCGATTCCGAATGCACAAAGTGTGTGGTCTTGTTTGTCAGTCTATATTTGGTCGGTCTCGTCAGAGGTTGAATGTAGCGAATGGGTGGGAAAGAGCAAGGGGCAGCGGCTGTGTAGAACGAAAACACAAATCCTCAGGGGTGTGAGCGTTTCGAGATGAGTCGTATACATGTAAATGTTGGTCGTCAGTGACCGTGAGGCCTAATGGATAAGGCGTCGGACTTCGTATCTGAAGATTACAGGTTCGAATGCGGTCACGCTTGTGTTTTTCCAGTTCTGAAAAAGAAACATACCGTTTTAATGTAGCAATTGAGCAGTACGAAACCGTCTGAATGTTGCTGTTGACCATTTTTTGCTTGGAGATGCTCTTGAGCTTGAAACACACACAGCAAGACCGGTGTTAACTAGCGAAATGGTCGGCAGAGTGCCGACACCGCGAGTTTTGACTGGCACTTGCACATCTAAAACAACGTCGGAAAGTAACTCGTTCGGCTTTTGAGTCACATAAAGTATGTGTGTTAATTTTGACGCCACTAGCTCTGCTTGTTGTCATGCAATTTCTTTGCCTCTCAGAAATGATTATGACATAAAAGTGAAGTACGTGACGAGTGTGACGTTAGGAAAACATTAGGCAGCATGGAGAGATTCTGTATGGGACCACCCAACCCAAACGAGTACTGTGTGACGTGCTACCCGGCAAGTATTCACCGAGGTAGCCGGCTATCTCAGTCGGTAGAGCGTCAGACTGTTAATCCCAGGGTCGTGGTTTCGAGCAAGACGCTGGGCGGAACGGAATTTTGTTCCGCTGCAGGTGTAAATTACCGTTTTTCTGATTAACGAGATTTAATGGAAATAGCAACTTTAAACTTTGCCTACGTCTCTGTCAGTCGCAAGGAAACTGTATTTGAAGGTGAAGGTGATTTTGTAGACATGTGTGAAAGACATGTTCTGAAATGCATGTGTTGTGGTTTGGAGAGCACATCGGTTACGTGTCAGATGTGTAGCCAAGCAGTAATTTGTCGCCATAGCTGCAAATATTAGCCGGTAATATGAAGTGTTGTCAGCTAAAGTCTGATGATGCAGACGACCGTAAGGACGAAGTAACCAAGAGTACCGCTAGGCCGCGCCTCTTTAGCTCAGTGGTAGAGCACTGGTCTAATAAACCGGGGGTCGTAAGTTCCATCCTCACAGGAGAAAGATGAATTTTGGAAAACAGTTGCGCGTCGTGGCCGTATAGCAAACAGTACCTGTGATGACGAACAATTAGCGACAGGCGTTTTTTTAAGATTTACTCTCAGATGTGATTAAGGCGAATGGCGCAGATAAAGCATTTGCCAAAGCGGTACAGCATAAGGTGGGACGAGGCAGACTGAATTACATTTTATAGATGTATTTCTCACATATCTCAGAGCCTCTCGCGGTCGTCGTCGTCGTCGTCGTCGTCGTCGTCGCCGCCGCCGCCGCTTCTGCAGAAGTAGCAAATGGCCATCGTAGCAAATGCGGCGAGGGACGCCCTGCCTTCGATTCCGAATGCACAAAGTGTGTGGTCTTGTTTGTCAGTCTATATTTGGTCGGTCTCGTCAGAGGTTGATGTAGCGAATGGGTGGGAAAGAGCAAGGGGCAGCGGCTGTGTAGAACGAAAACACAAATCCTCAGGGGTGTGAGCGTTTCGAGATGAGTCGTATACATGTAAATGTTGGTCGTCAGTGACCGTGAGGCCTAATGGATAAGGCGTCGGACTTCGTATCTGAAGATTACAGGTTCGAATGCGGTCACGCTTGTGTTTTTCCAGTTCTGAAAAAGAAACATACCGTTTTAATGTAGCAATTGAGCAGTACGAAACCGTCTGAATGTTGCTGTTGACCATTTTTTGCTTGGAGATGCTCTTGAGCTTGAAACACACACTGCAAGACCGGTGTTAACTAGCGAAATGGTCGGCAGAGTGCCGACACCGCGAGTTTTGACTGGCACTTGCACATCTAAAACAACGTCGGAAAGTAACTCGTTCGGCTTTTGAGTCACATAAAGTATGTGTGTTAATTTTGACGCCACTAGCTCTGCTTGTTGTCATGCAATTTCTTTGCCTCTCAGAAATGATTATGACATAAAAGTGAAGTACGTGACGAGTGTGACGTTAGGAAAACATTAGGCAGCATGGAGAGATTCTGTATGGGACCACCCAACCCAAACGAGTACTGTGTGACGTGCTACCCGGCAAGTATTCACTGAGGTAGCCGGCTATCTCAGTCGGTAGAGCGTCAGACTCTTAATCCCATGGTCGTGGGTTCGAGCCAGACGCTGGGCGGAACGGAATTTTGTTCCGCTGCAGGTGTAAATTACCGTTTTTCTGATTAACGAGATTTAATGGAAATAGCAACTTTAAACTTTGCCTACGTCTCTGTCAGTCGCAAGGAAACTGTATTTGAAGGTGAAGGTGATTTTGTAGACATGTGTGAAAGACATGTTCTGAAATGCAAGTGTTGTGGTTTGGAGAGCACATCGGTTACGTGTCAGATGTGTAGCCAAGCAGTAATTTGTCGCCATAGCTGCAAATATTAGCCGGTAATATGAAGTGTTGTCAGCTAATGTCTGATGATGCAGACGACTGTAAGGACGAAGTACCCAGGAGTACCGCTAGGCCGCACCTCTTTAGCTCAGTGGTAGAGCACTGGTCTAATAAACCGGGCTTCGTAAGTTCCATCCTCACAGGAGAAAGATGAATTTTGGAAATCAGTTGCGCGTCGTGGCCGTATAGCAAACAGTACCTGTGATGACGAACAATTAGCGACAGGCGTTTGTTTAAGATTTACTCTCAGATGTGATTAAGGCGAATGGCGCAGATAAAGCATTTGCCAAAGCGGTACAGCATAAGGTGGGACGAGGCAGTCTGAATTACATTTTATAGATGTATTTCTCACATATCTCAGAGCCTCTCGCGGTCGTCGTCGTCGTCGTCGTCGTCGTCGTCGTCGTCGTCGTCGTCGTCGTCGTCGTCGTCGCCGCCGCCGCTTCTGCAGAAGTAGCAAATGGCCATCGTAGCAAATGCGGCGAGGGACGCCCTGCCTTCGATTCCGAATGCACAAAGTGTGTGGTCTTGTTTGTCAGTCTATATTTGGTCGGTCTCGTCAGAGGTTGAATGTAGCGAATGGGTGGGAAAGAGCAAGGGGCAGCGGCTGTGTAGAACGAAAACACAAATCCTCAGGGGTGTGAGCGTTTCGAGATGAGTCGTATACATGTAAATGTTGGTCGTCAGTGACCGTGAGGCCTAATGGATAAGGCGTCGGACTTCGTATCTGAAGATTACAGGTTCGAATGCGGTCACGCTTGTGTTTTTCCAGTTCTGAAAAAGAAACATACCGTTTTAATGTAGCAATTGAGCAGTACGAAACCGTCTGAATGTTGCTGTTGACCATTTTTTGCTTGGAGATGCTCTTGAGCTTGAAACACACACAGCAAGACCGGTGTTAACTAGCGAAATGGTCGGCAGAGTGCCGACACCGCGAGTTTTGACTGGCACTTGCACATCTAAAACAACGTCGGAAAGTAACTCGTTCGGCTTTTGAGTCACATAAAGTATGTGTGTTAATTTTGACGCCACTAGCTCTGCTTGTTGTCATGCAATTTCTTTGCCTCTCAGAAATGATTATGACATAAAAGTGAAGTACGTGACGAGTGTGACGTTAGGAAAACATTAGGCACCATGGAGAGATTCTGTATGGGACCACCCAACCCAAACGAGTACTGTGTGACGTGCTACCCGGCAAGTATTCACCGAGGTAGCCGGCTATCTCAGTCGATAGAGCGTCAGACTGTTAATCCCAGGGTCGTGGTTTCGAGCAAGACGCTGGGCGGAACGGAATTTTGTTCCGCTGCAGGTGTAAATTACCGTTTTTCTGATTAACGAGATTTAATGGAAATAGCAACTTTAAACTTTGCCTACGTCTCTGTCAGTCGCAAGGAAACTGTATTTGAAGGTGAAGGTGATTTTGTAGACATGTGTGAAAGACATGTTCTGAAATGCAAGTGTTGTGGTTTGGAGAGCACATCGGTTACGTGTCAGATGTGTAGCCAAGCAGTAATTTGTCGCCATAGCTGCAAATATTAGCCGGTAATATGAAGTGTTGTCAGCTAAAGTCTGATGATGCAGACGACCGTAAGGACGAAGTTCCCAAGAGTACCGCTAGGCCGCGCCTCTTTAGCTCAGTGGTAGAGCACTGGTCTAATAAACCGGGGGTCGTAAGTTCCATCCTCACAGGAGAAAGATGAATTTTGGAAAACAGTTGCGCGTCGTGGCCGTATAGCAAACAGTACCTGTGATGACGAACAATTAGCGACAGGCGTTTTTTTAAGATTTACTCTCAGATGTGATTAAGGCGAATGGCGCAGATAAAGCATTTGCCAAAGCGGTACAGCATAAGGTGGGACGAGGCAGACTGAATTACATTTTATAGATGTATTTCTCACATATCTCAGAGCCTCTCGCGGTCGTCGTCGTCGTCGTCGTCGTCGTCGTCGCCGCCGCCGCCGCTTCTGCAGAAGTAGCAAATGGCCATCGTAGCAAATGCGGCGAGGGACGCCCTGCCTTCGATTCCGAATGCACAAAGTGTGTGGTCTTGTTTGTCAGTCTATATTTGGTCGGTCTCGTCAGAGGTTGATGTAGCGAATGGGTGGGAAAGAGCAAGGGGCAGCGGCTGTGTAGAACGAAAACACAAATCCTCAGGGGTGTGAGCGTTTCGAGATGAGTCGTATACATGTAAATGTTGGTCGTCAGTGACCGTGAGGCCTAATGGATAAGGCGTCGGACTTCGTATCTGAAGATTACAGGTTCGAATGCGGTCACGCTTGTGTTTTTCCAGTTCTGAAAAAGAAACATACCGTTTTAATGTAGCAATTGAGCAGTACGAAACCGTCTGAATGTTGCTGTTGACCATTTTTTGCTTGGAGATGCTCTTGAGCTTGAAACACACACTGCAAGACCGGTGTTAACTAGCGAAATGGTCGGCAGAGTGCCGACACCGCGAGTTTTGACTGGCACTTGCACATCTAAAACAACGTCGGAAAGTAACTCGTTCGGCTTTTGAGTCACATAAAGTATGTGTGTTAATTTTGACGCCACTAGCTCTGCTTGTTGTCATGCAATTTCTTTGCCTCTCAGAAATGATTATGACATAAAAGTGAAGTACGTGACGAGTGTGACGTTAGGAAAACATTAGGCAGCATGGAGAGATTCTGTATGGGACCACCCAACCCAAACGAGTACTGTGTGACGTGCTACCCGGCAAGTATTCACTGAGGTAGCCGGCTATCTCAGTCGGTAGAGCGTCAGACTCTTAATCCCATGGTCGTGGGTTCGAGCCAGACGCTGGGCGGAACGGAATTTTGTTCCGCTGCAGGTGTAAATTACCGTTTTTCTGATTAACGAGATTTAATGGAAATAGCAACTTTAAACTTTGCCTACGTCTCTGTCAGTCGCAAGGAAACTGTATTTGAAGGTGAAGGTGATTTTGTAGACATGTGTGAAAGACATGTTCTGAAATGCAAGTGTTGTGGTTTGGAGAGCACATCGGTTACGTGTCAGATGTGTAGCCAAGCAGTAATTTGTCGCCATAGCTGCAAATATTAGCCGGTAATATGAAGTGTTGTCAGCTAATGTCTGATGATGCAGACGACTGTAAGGACGAAGTACCCAGGAGTACCGCTAGGCCGCACCTCTTTAGCTCAGTGGTAGAGCACTGGTCTAATAAACCGGGCTTCGTAAGTTCCATCCTCACAGGAGAAAGATGAATTTTGGAAATCAGTTGCGCGTCGTGGCCGTATAGCAAACAGTACCTGTGATGACGAACAATTAGCGACAGGCGTTTGTTTAAGATTTACTCTCAGATGTGATTAAGGCGAATGGCGCAGATAAAGCATTTGCCAAAGCGGTACAGCATAAGGTGGGACGAGGCAGTCTGAATTACATTTTATAGATGTATTTCTCACATATCTCAGAGCCTCTCGCGGTCGTCGTCGTCGTCGTCGTCGTCGTCGTCGTCGTCGTCGTCGTCGCCGCCGCCGCTTCTGCAGAAGTAGCAAATGGCCATCGTAGCAAATGCGGCGAGGGACGCCCTGCCTTCGATTCCGAATGCACAAAGTGTGTGGTCTTGTTTGTCAGTCTATATTTGGTCGGTCTCGTCAGAGGTTGAATGTAGCGAATGGGTGGGAAAGAGCAAGGGGCAGCGGCTGTGTAGAACGAAAACACAAATCCTCAGGGGTGTGAGCGTTTCGAGATGAGTCGTATACATGTAAATGTTGGTCGTCAGTGACCGTGAGGCCTAATGGATAAGGCGTCGGACTTCGTATCTGAAGATTACAGGTTCGAATGCGGTCACGCTTGTGTTTTTCCAGTTCTGAAAAAGAAACATACCGTTTTAATGTAGCAATTGAGCAGTACGAAACCGTCTGAATGTTGCTGTTGACCATTTTTTGCTTGGAGATGCTCTTGAGCTTGAAACACACACAGCAAGACCGGTGTTAACTAGCGAAATGGTCGGCAGAGTGCCGACACCGCGAGTTTTGACTGGCACTTGCACATCTAAAACAACGTCGGAAAGTAACTCGTTCGGCTTTTGAGTCACATAAAGTATGTGTGTTAATTTTGACGCCACTAGCTCTGCTTGTTGTCATGCAATTTCTTTGCCTCTCAGAAATGATTATGACATAAAAGTGAAGTACGTGACGAGTGTGACGTTAGGAAAACATTAGGCACCATGGAGAGATTCTGTATGGGACCACCCAACCCAAACGAGTACTGTGTGACGTGCTACCCGGCAAGTATTCACCGAGGTAGCCGGCTATCTCAGTCGATAGAGCGTCAGACTGTTAATCCCAGGGTCGTGGTTTCGAGCAAGACGCTGGGCGGAACGGAATTTTGTTCCGCTGCAGGTGTAAATTACCGTTTTTCTGATTAACGAGATTTAATGGAAATAGCAACTTTAAACTTTGCCTACGTCTCTGTCAGTCGCAAGGAAACTGTATTTGAAGGTGAAGGTGATTTTGTAGACATGTGTGAAAGACATGTTCTGAAATGCAAGTGTTGTGGTTTGGAGAGCACATCGGTTACGTGTCAGATGTGTAGCCAAGCAGTAATTTGTCGCCATAGCTGCAAATATTAGCCGGTAATATGAAGTGTTGTCAGCTAAAGTCTGATGATGCAGACGACCGTAAGGACGAAGTTCCCAAGAGTACCGCTAGGCCGCGCCTCTTTAGCTCAGTGGTAGAGCACTGGTCTAATAAACCGGGGGTCGTAAGTTCCATCCTCACAGGAGAAAGATGAATTTTGGAAATCAGTTGCGCGTCGTGGCCGTATAGCAAACAGTACCTGTGATGACGAACAATTAGCGACAGGCGTTTTTTTAAGATTTACTCTCAGATGTGATTAAGGCGAATGGCGCAGATAAAGCATTTGCCAAAGCGGTACAGCATAAGGTGGGACGAGGCAGTCTGAATTACATTTTATAGATGTATGTCTCACATATCTCAGAGCCTCTCGCGGTCGTCGTCGTCGTCGTCGTCGTCGTCGTCGTCGTCGTCGCCGCTTCTGCAGAAGTAGCAAATGGCCATCGTAGCAAATGCGGCGAGGGACGCCCTGCCTTCGATTCCGAATGCACAAAGTGTGTGGTCTTGTTTGTCAGTCTATATTTGGTCGGTCTCGTCAGAGGTTGAATGTAGCGAATGGGTGGGAAAGAGCAAGGGGCAGCGGCTGTGTAGAACGAAAACACAAATCCTCAGGGGTGTGAGCGTTTCGAGATGAGTCGTATACATGTAAATGTTGGTCGTCAGTGACCGTGAGGCCTAATGGATAAGGCGTCGGACTTCGTATCTGAAGATTACAGGTTCGAATGCGGTCACGCTTGTGTTTTTCCAGTTCTGAAAAAGAAACATACCGTTTTAATGTAGCAATTGAGCAGTACGAAACCGTCTGAATGTTGCTGTTGACCATTTTTTGCTTGGAGATGCTCTTGAGCTTGAAACACACACAGCAAGACCGGTGTTAACTAGCGAAATGGTCGGCAGAGTGCCGACACCGCGAGTTTTGACTGGCACTTGCACATCTAAAACAACGTCGGAAAGTAACTCGTTCGGCTTTTGAGTCACATAAAGTATGTGTGTTAATTTTGACGCCACTAGCTCTGCTTGTTGTCATGCAATTTCTTTGCCTCTCAGAAATGATTATGACATAAAAGTGAAGTACGTGACGAGTGTGACGTTAGGAAAACATTAGGCAGCATGGAGAGATTCTGTATGGGACCACCCAACCCAAACGAGTACTGTGTGACGTGCTACCCGGCAAGTATTCACCGAGGTAGCCGGCTATCTCAGTCGGTAGAGCGTCAGACTGTTAATCCCAGGGTCGTGGTTTCGAGCAAGACGCTGGGCGGAACGGAATTTTGTTCCGCTGCAGGTGTAAATTACCGTTTTTCTGATTAACGAGATTTAATGGAAATAGCAACTTTAAACTTTGCCTACGTCTCTGTCAGTCGCAAGGAAACTGTATTTGAAGGTGAAGGTGATTTTGTAGACATGTGTGAAAGACATGTTCTGAAATGCAAGTGTTGTGGTTTGGAGAGCACATCGGTTACGTGTCAGATGTGTAGCCAAGCAGTAATTTGTCGCCATAGCTGCAAATATTAGCCGGTAATATGAAGTGTTGTCAGCTAAAGTCTCATGATGCAGACGACCGTAAGGACGAAGTACCCAAGAGTACCGCTAGGCCGCGCCTCTTTAGCTCAGTGGTAGAGCACTGGTCTAATAAACCGGGGGTCGTAAGTTCCATTCTCACAGGAGAAAGATGAATTTTGGAAAACAGTTGCGCGTCGTGGCCGTATAGCAAACAGTACCTGTGATGACGAACAATTAGCGACAGGCGTTTTTTTAAGATTTACTCTCAGATGTGATTAAGGCGAATGGCGCAGATAAAGCATTTGCCAAAGCGGTACAGCATAAGGTGGGACGAGGCAGTCTGAATTACATTTTATAGACGTATTTCTCACATATCTCAGAGCCTCTCGCGGTCGTCGTCGTCGTCGTCGTCGCCGTCGCCGCCGCCGCTTCTGCAGAAGTAGCAAATGGCCATCGTAGCAAATTCGGCGAGGGACGCCCTGCCTTCGATTCCGAATGCACAAAGTGTGTGGTCTTGTTTGTCAGTCTATATTTGGTCGGTCTCGTCAGAGGTTGAATGTAGCGAATGGGTGGGAAAGAGCAAGGGGCAGCGGCTGTGTAGAACGAAAACACAAATCCTCAGGGGTGTGAGCGTTTCGAGATGAGTCGTATACATGTAAATGTTGGTCGTCAGTGACCGTGAGGCCTAATGGATAAGGCGTCGGACTTCGTATCTGAAGATTACAGGTTCGAATGCGGTCACGCTTGTGTTTTTCCAGTTCTGAAAAAGAAACATACCGTTTTAATGTAGCAATTGAGCAGTACGAAACCGTCTGAATGTTGCTGTTGACCATTTTTTGCTTGGAGATGCTCTTGAGCTTGAAACACACACTGCAAGACCGGTGTTAACTAGCGAAATGGTCGGCAGAGTGCCGACACCGCGAGTTTTGACTGGCACTTGCACATCTAAAACAACGTCGGAAAGTAACTCGTTCGGCTTTTGAGTCACATAAAGTATGTGTGTTAATTTTGACGCCACTAGCTCTGCTTGTTGTCATGCAATTTCTTTGCCTCTCAGAAATGATTATGACATAAAAGTGAAGTACGTGACGAGTGTGACGTTAGGAAAACATTAGGCAGCATGGAGAGATTCTGTATGGGACCACCCAACCCAAACGAGTACTGTGTGACGTGCTACCCGGCAAGTATTCACTGAGGTAGCCGGCTATCTCAGTCGGTAGAGCGTCAGACTCTTAATCCCATGGTCGTGGGTTCGAGCCAGACGCTGGGCGTAACGGAATTTTGTTCCGCTGCAGGTGTAAATTACCGTTTTTCTGATTAACGAGATTTAATGGAAATAGCAACTTTAAACTTTGCCTACGTCTCTGTCAGTCGCAAGGAAACTGTATTTGAAGGTGAAGGTGATTTTGTAGACATGTGTGAAAGACATGTTCTGAAATGCAAGTGTTGTGGTTTGGAGAGCACATCGGTTACGTGTCAGATGTGTAGCCAAGCAGTAATTTGTCGCCATAGCTGCAAATATTAGCCGGTAATATGAAGTGTTGTCAGCTAATGTCTGATGATGCAGACGACTGTAAGGACGAAGTACCCAGGAGTACCGCTAGGCCGCACCTCTTTAGCTCAGTGGTAGAGCACTGGTCTAATAAACCGGTCTTCGTAAGTTCCATCCTCACAGGAGAAAGATGAATTTTGGAAATCAGTTGCGCGTCGTGGCCGTATAGCAAACAGTACCTGTGATGACGAACAATTAGCGACAGGCGTTTGTTTAAGATTTACTCTCAGATGTGATTAAGGCGAATGGCGCAGATAAAGCATTTGCCAAAGCGGTACAGCATAAGGTGGGACGAGGCAGTCTGAATTACATTTTATAGATGTATTTCTCACATATCTCAGAGCCTCTCGCGGTCGTCGTCGTCGTCGTCGTCGTCGTCGTCGTCGTCGTCGTCGTCGCCGCCGCCGCTTCTGCAGAAGTAGCAAATGGCCATCGTAGCAAATGCGGCGAGGGACGCCCTGCCTTCGATTCCGAATGCACAAAGTGTGTGGTCTTGTTTGTCAGTCTATATTTGGTCGGTCTCGTCAGAGGTTGAATGTAGCGAATGGGTGGGAAAGAGCAAGGGGCAGCGGCTGTGTAGAACGAAAACACAAATCCTCAGGGGTGTGAGCGTTTCGAGATGAGTCGTATACATGTAAATGTTGGTCGTCAGTGACCGTGAGGCCTAATGGATAAGGCGTCGGACTTCGTATCTGAAGATTACAGGTTCGAATGCGGTCACGCTTGTGTTTTTCCAGTTCTGAAAAAGAAACATACCGTTTTAATGTAGCAATTGAGCAGTACGAAACCGTCTGAATGTTGCTGTTGACCATTTTTTGCTTGGAGATGCTCTTGAGCTTGAAACACACACAGCAAGACCGGTGTTAACTAGCGAAATGGTCGGCAGAGTGCCGACACCGCGAGTTTTGACTGGCACTTGCACATCTAAAACAACGTCGGAAAGTAACTCGTTCGGCTTTTGAGTCACATAAAGTATGTGTGTTAATTTTGACGCCACTAGCTCTGCTTGTTGTCATGCAATTTCTTTGCCTCTCAGAAATGATTATGACATAAAAGTGAAGTACGTGACGAGTGTGACGTTAGGAAAACATTAGGCACCATGGAGAGATTCTGTATGGGACCACCCAACCCAAACGAGTACTGTGTGACGTGCTACCCGGCAAGTATTCACCGAGGTAGCCGGCTATCTCAGTCGATAGAGCGTCAGACTGTTAATCCCAGGGTCGTGGTTTCGAGCAAGACGCTGGGCGGAACGGAATTTTGTTCCGCTGCAGGTGTAAATTACCGTTTTTCTGATTAACGAGATTTAATGGAAATAGCAACTTTAAACTTTGCCTACGTCTCTGTCAGTCGCAAGGAAACTGTATTTGAAGGTGAAGGTGATTTTGTAGACATGTGTGAAAGACATGTTCTGAAATGCAAGTGTTGTGGTTTGGAGAGCACATCGGTTACGTGTCAGATGTGTAGCCAAGCAGTAATTTGTCGCCATAGCTGCAAATATTAGCCGGTAATATGAAGTGTTGTCAGCTAAAGTCTGATGATGCAGACGACCGTAAGGACGAAGTTCCCAAGAGTACCGCTAGGCCGCGCCTCTTTAGCTCAGTGGTAGAGCACTGGTCTAATAAACCGGGGGTCGTAAGTTCCATCCTCACAGGAGAAAGATGAATTTTGGAAATCAGTTGCGCGTCGTGGCCGTATAGCAAACAGTACCTGTGATGACGAACAATTAGCGACAGGCGTTTTTTTAAGATTTACTCTCAGATGTGATTAAGGCGAATGGCGCAGATAAAGCATTTGCCAAAGCGGTACAGCATAAGGTGGGACGAGGCAGTCTGAATTACATTTTATAGATGTATGTCTCACATATCTCAGAGCCTCTCGCGGTCGTCGTCGTCGTCGTCGTCGTCGTCGTCGTCGTCGTCGTCGCCGCTTCTGCAGAAGTAGCAAATGGCCATCGTAGCAAATGCGGCGAGGGACGCCCTGCCTTCGATTCCGAATGCACAAAGTGTGTGGTCTTGTTTGTCAGTCTATATTTGGTCGGTCTCGTCAGAGGTTGAATGTAGCGAATGGGTGGGAAAGAGCAAGGGGCAGCGGCTGTGTAGAACGAAAACACAAATCCTCAGGGGTGTGAGCGTTTCGAGATGAGTCGTATACATGTAAATGTTGGTCGTCAGTGACCGTGAGGCCTAATGGATAAGGCGTCGGACTTCGTATCTGAAGATTACAGGTTCGAATGCGGTCACGCTTGTGTTTTTCCAGTTCTGAAAAAGAAACATACCGTTTTAATGTAGCAATTGAGCAGTACGAAACCGTCTGAATGTTGCTGTTGACCATTTTTTGCTTGGAGATGCTCTTGAGCTTGAAACACACACAGCAAGACCGGTGTTAACTAGCGAAATGGTCGGCAGAGTGCCGACACCGCGAGTTTTGACTGGCACTTGCACATCTAAAACAACGTCGGAAAGTAACTCGTTCGGCTTTTGAGTCACATAAAGTATGTGTGTTAATTTTGACGCCACTAGCTCTGCTTGTTGTCATGCAATTTCTTTGCCTCTCAGAAATGATTATGACATAAAAGTGAAGTACGTGACGAGTGTGACGTTAGGAAAACATTAGGCACCATGGAGAGATTCTGTATGGGACCACCCAACCCAAACGAGTACTGTGTGACGTGCTACCCGGCAAGTATTCACCGAGGTAGCCGGCTATCTCAGTCGGTAGAGCGTCAGACTGTTAATCCCAGGGTCGTGGTTTCGAGCAAGACGCTGGGCGGAACGGAATTTTGTTCCGCTGCAGTTGTAAATTACCGTTTTTCTGATTAACGAGATTTAATGGAAATAGCAACTTTAAACTTTGCCTACGTCTCTGTCAGTCGCAAGGAAACTGTATTTGAAGGTGAAGGTGATTTTGTAGACATGTGTGAAAGACATGTTCTGAAATGCAAGTGTTGTGGTTTGGAGAGCACATCGGTTACGTGTCAGATGTGTAGCCAAGCAGTAATTTGTCGCCATAGCTGCAAATATTAGCCGGTAATATGAAGTGTTGTCAGCTAAAGTCTCATGATGCAGACGACCGTAAGGACGAAGTACCCAAGAGTACCGCTAGGCCGCGCCTCTTTAGCTCAGTGGTAGAGCACTGGTCTAATAAACCGGGGGTCGTAAGTTCCATTCTCACAGGAGAAAGATGAATTTTGGAAAACAGTTGCGCGTCGTGGCCGTATAGCAAACAGTACCTGTGATGACGAACAATTAGCGACAGGCGTTTTTTTAAGATTTACTCTCAGATGTGATTAAGGCGAATGGCGCAGATAAAGCATTTGCCAAAGCGGTACAGCATAAGGTGGGACGAGGCAGTCTGAATTACATTTTATAGACGTATTTCTCACATATCTCAGAGCCTCTCGCGGTCGTCGTCGTCGTCGTCGTCGTCGTCGCCGTCACCGCCGCCGCTTCTGCAGAAGTAGCAAATGGCCATCGTAGCAAATGCGGCGAGGGACGCCCTGCCTTCGATTCCGAATGCACAAAGTGTGTGGTCTTGTTTGTCAGTCTATATTTGGTCGGTCTCGTCAGAGGTTGAATGTAGCGAATGGGTGGGAAAGAGCAAGGGGCAGCGGCTGTGTAGAACGAAAACACAAATCCTCAGGGGTGTGAGCGTTTCGAGATGAGTCGTATACATGTAAATGTTGGTCGTCAGTGACCGTGAGGCCTAATGGATAAGGCGTCGGACTTCGTATCTGAAGATTACAGGTTCGAATGCGGTCACGCTTGTGTTTTTCCAGTTCTGAAAAAGAAACATACCGTTTTAATGTAGCAATTGAGCAGTACGAAACCGTCTGAATGTTGCTGTTGACCATTTTTTGCTTGGAGATGCTCTTGAGCTTGAAACACACACTGCAAGACCGGTGTTAACTAGCGAAATGGTCGGCAGAGTGCCGACACCGCGAGTTTTGACTGGCACTTGCACATCTAAAACAACGTCGGAAAGTAACTCGTTCGGCTTTTGAGTCACATAAAGTATGTGTGTTAATTTTGACGCCACTAGCTCTGCTTGTTGTCATGCAATTTCTTTGCCTCTCAGAAATGATTATGACATAAAAGTGAAGTACGTGACGAGTGTGACGTTAGGAAAACATTAGGCAGCATGGAGAGATTCTGTATGGGACCACCCAACCCAAACGAGTACTGTGTGACGTGCTACCCGGCAAGTATTCACCGAGGTAGCCGGCTATCTCAGTCGGTAGAGCGTCAGACTGTTAATCCCAGGGTCGTGGTTTCGAGCAAGACGCTGGGCGGAACGGAATTTTGTTCCGCTGCAGGTGTAAATTACCGTTTTTCTGATTAACGAGATTTAATGGAAATAGCAACTTTAAACTTTGCCTACGTCTCTGTCAGTCGCAAGGAAACTGTATTTGAAGGTGAAGGTGATTTTGTAGACATGTGTGAAAGACATGTTCTGAAATGCAAGTGTTGTGGTTTGGAGAGCACATCGGTTACGTGTCAGATGTGTAGCCAAGCAGTAATTTGTCGCCATAGCTGCAAATATTAGCCGGTAATATGAAGTGTTGTCAGCTAAAGTCTGATGATGCAGACGACCGTAAGGACGAAGTAACCAAGAGTACCGCTAGGCCGCGCCTCCTTAGCTCAGTGGTAGAGCACTGGTCTAATAAACCGGGGGTCGTAAGTTCCATCCTCACAGGAGAAAGATGAATTTTGAAAAACAGTTGCGCGTCGTGGCCGTGTAGCAAACAGTACCTGTGATGACGAACAATTAGCGACAGGCGTTTTTTTAAGATTTACTCTCAGATGTGATTAAGGCGAATGGCGCAGATAAAGCATTTGCCAAAGCGGTACAGCATAAGGTGGGACGAGGCAGTCTGAATTACATTTTATAGATGTATTTCTCACATATCTCAGAGCCTCTCGCGGTCGTCGTCGTCGTCGTCGTCGTCGTCGTCGTCGTCGTCGTCGTCGTCGCCGCCGCCGCCGCTTCTGCAGAAGTAGCAAATGGCCATCGTATCAAATGCGGAGAGGGACGCCCTGCCTTCGATTCCGAATGCACAAAGTGTGTGGTCTTGTTTGTCAGTCTATATTTGGTCGGTCTCGTCAGAGGTTGAATGTAGCGAATGGGTGGGAAAGAGCAAGGGGCAGCGGCTGTGTAGAACGAAAACACAAATCCTCAGGGGTGTGAGCGTTTCGAGATGAGTCGTATACATGTAAATGTTGGTCGTCAGTGACCGTGAGGCCTAATGGATAAGGCGTCGGACTTCGTATCTGAAGATTACAGGTTCGAATGCGGTCACGCTTGTGTTTTTCCAGTTCTGAAAAAGAAACATACCGTTTTAATGTAGCAATTGAGCAGTACGAAACCGTCTGAATGTTGCTGTTGACCATTTTTTGCTTGGAGATGCTCTTGAGCTTGAAACACACACTGCAAGACCGGTGTTAACTAGCGAAATGGTCGGCAGAGTGCCGACACCGCGAGTTTTGACTGGCACTTGCACATCTAAAACAACGTCGGAAAGTAACTCGTTCGGCTTTTGAGTCACATAAAGTATGTGTGTTAATTTTGACGCCACTAGCTCTGCTTGTTGTCATGCAATTTCTTTGCCTCTCAGAAATGATTATGACATAAAAGTGAAGTACGTGACGAGTGTGACGTTAGGAAAACATTAGGCAGCATGGAGAGATTCTGTATGGGACCACCCAACCCAAACGAGTACTGTGTGACGTGCTACCCGGCAAGTATTCACCGAGGTAGCCGGCTATCTCAGTCGGTAGAGCGTCAGACTGTTAATCCCAGGGTCGTGGTTTCGAGCAAGACGCTGGGCGGAACGGAATTTTGTTCCGCTGCAGGTGTAAATTACCGTTTTTCTGATTAACGAGATTTAATGGAAATAGCAACTTTAAACTTTGCCTACGTCTCTGTCAGTCGCAAGGAAACTGTATTTGAAGGTGAAGGTGATTTTGTAGACATGTGTGAAAGACATGTTCTGAAATGCAAGTGTTGTGGTTTGGAGAGCACATCGGTTACGTGTCAGATGTGTAGCCAAGCAGTAATTTGTCGCCATAGCTGCAAATATTAGCCGGTAATATGAAGTGTTGTCAGCTAAAGTCTCATGATGCAGACGACCGTAAGGACGAAGTACCCAAGAGTACCGCTAGGCCGCGCCTCTTTAGCTCAGTGGTAGAGCACTGGTCTAATAAACCGGGGGTCGTAAGTTCCATCCTCACAGGAGAAAGATGAATTTTGGAAAACAGTTGCGCGTCGTGGCCGTATAGCAAACAGTACCTGTGATGACGAACAATTAGCGACAGGCGTTTTTTTAAGATTTACTCTCAGATGTGATTAAGGCGAATGGCGCAGATAAAGCATTTGCCAAAGCGGTACAGCATAAGGTGGGACGAGGCAGTCTGAATTACATTTTATAGACGTATTTCTCACATATCTCAGAGCCTCTCGCGGTCGTCGTCGTCGTCGTCGCCGTCGCCGTCGCCGCCGCCGCTTCTGCAGAAGTAGCAAATGGCCATCGTAGCAAATGCGGCGAGGGACGCCCTGCCTTCGATTCCGAATGCACAAAGTGTGTGGTCTTGTTTGTCAGTCTATATTTGGTCGGTCTCGTCAGAGGTTGAATGTAGCGAATGGGTGGGAAAGAGCAAGGGGCAGCGGCTGTGTAGAACGAAAACACAAATCCTCAGGGGTGTGAGCGTTTCGAGATGAGTCGTATACATGTAAATGTTTGTCGTCAGTGACCGTGAGGCCTAATGGATAAGGCGTCGGACTTCGTATCTGAAGATTACAGGTTCGAATGCGGTCACGCTTGTGTTTTTCCAGTTCTGAAAAAGAAACATACCGTTTTAATGTAGCAATTGAGCAGTACGAAACCGTCTGAATGTTGCTGTTGACCATTTTTTGCTTGGAGATGCTCTTGAGCTTGAAACACACACTGCAAGACCGGTGTTAACTAGCGAAATGGTCGGCAGAGTGCCGACACCGCGAGTTTTGACTGGCACTTGCACATCTAAAACAACGTCGGAAAGTAACTCGTTCGGCTTTTGAGTCACATAAAGTATGTGTGTTAATTTTGACGCCACTAGCTCTGCTTGTTGTCATGCAATTTCTTTGCCTCTCAGAAATGATTATGACATAAAAGTGAAGTACGTGACGAGTGTGACGTTAGGAAAACATTAGGCACCATGGAGAGATTCTGTATGGGACCACCCAACCCAAACGAGTACTGTGTGACGTGCTACCCGGCAAGTATTCACCGAGGTAGCCGGCTATCTCAGTCGGTAGAGCGTCACACTGTTAATCCCAGGGTCGTGGTTTCGAGCAAGACGCTGGGCGGAACGGAATTTTGTTCCGCTGCAGGTGTAAATTACCGTTTTTCTGATTAACGAGATTTAATGGAAATAGCAACTTTAAACTTTGCCTACGTCTCTGTCAGTCGCAAGGAAACTGTATTTGAAGCAGAAGGTGATTTTGTAGACATGTGTGAAAGACATGTTCTGAAATGCAAGTGTTGTGGTTTGGAGAGCACATCGGTTACGTGTCAGATGTGTAGCCAAGCAGTAATTTGTCGCCATAGCTGCAAATATTAGCCGGTAATATGAAGTGTTGTCAGCTAAAGTCTCATGATGCAGACGACCGTAAGGACGAAGTACCCAAGAGTACCGCTAGGCCGCGCCTCTTTAGCTCAGTGGTAGAGCACTGGTCTAATAAACCGGGGGTCGTAAGTTCCATCCTCACAGGAGAAAGATGAATTTTGGAAAACAGTTGCGCGTCGTGGCCGTATAGCAAACAGTACCTGTGATGACGAACAATTAGCGACAGGCGTTTTTTTAAGATTTACTCTCAGATGTGATTAAGGCGAATGGCGCAGATAAAGCATTTGCCAAAGCGGTACAGCATAAGGTGGGACGAGGCAGTCTGAATTACATTTTATAGACGTATTTCTCACATATCTCAGAGCCTCTCGCGGTCGTCGTCGTCGTCGTCGTCGCCGTCGCCGCCGCCGCTTCTGCAGAAGTAGCAAATGGCCATCGTAGCAAATGCGGCGAGGGACGCCCTGCCTTCGATTCCGAATGCACAAAGTGTGTGGTCTTGTTTGTCAGTCTATATTTGGTCGGTCTCGTCAGAGGTTGAATGTAGCGAATGGGTGGGAAAGAGCAAGGGGCAGCGGCTGTGTAGAACGAAAACACAAATCCTCAGGGGTGTGAGCGTTTCGAGATGAGTCGTATACATGTAAATGTTGGTCGTCAGTGACCATGAGGCCTAATGGATAAGGCGTCGGACTTCGTATCTGAAGATTACAGGTTCGAATGCGGTCACGCTTGTGTTTTTCCAGTTCTGAAAAAGAAACATACCGTTTTAATGTAGAAATTGAGCAGTACGAAACCGTCTGAATGTTGCTGTTGACCATTTTTTGCTTGGAGATGCTCTTGAGCTTGAAACACACACAGCAAGACCGGTGTTAACTAGCGAAATGGTCGGCAGAGTGCCGACACCGCGAGTTTTGACTGGCACTTGCACATCTAAAACAACGTCGGAAAGTAACTCGTTCGGCTTTTGAGTCACATAAAGTATGTGTGTTAATTTTGACGCCACTAGCTCTGCTTGTTGTCATGCAATTTCTTTGCCTCTCAGAAATGATTATGACATAAAAGTGAAGTACGTGACGAGTGTGACGTTAGGAAAACATTAGGCACCATGGAGAGATTCTGTATGGGACCACCCAACCCAAACGAGTACTGTGTGACGTGCTACCCGGCAAGTATTCACCGAGGTAGCCGGCTATCTCAGTCGGTAGAGCGTCAGACTGTTAATCCCAGGGTCGTGGTTTCGAGCAAGACGCTGGGCGGAACGGAATTTTGTTCCGCTGCAGGTGTAAATTACCGTTTTTCTGATTAACGAGATTTAATGGAAATAGCAACTTTAAACTTTGCCTACGTCTCTGTCATTCGCAAGGAAACTGTATTTGAAGGTGAAGGTGATTTTGTAGACATGTGTGAAAGACATGTTCTGAAATGCAAGTGTTGTGGTTTGGAGAGCACATCGGTTACGTGTCAGATGTGTAGCCAAGCAGTAATTTGTCGCCATAGCTGCAAATATTAGACGGTAATATGAAGTGTTGTCAGCTAAAGTCTCATGATGCAGACGACCGTAAGGACGAAGTACCCAAGAGTACCGCTAGGCCGCGCCTCTTTAGCTCAGTGGTAGAGCACTGGTCTAATAAACCGGGGGTCGTAAGTTCCATCCTCACAGGAGAAAGATGAATTTTGGAAAACAGTTGCGCGTCGTGGCCGTATAGCAAACAGTACCTGTGATGACGAACAATTAGCGACAGGCGTTTTTTTAAGATTTACTCTCAGATGTGATTAAGGCGAATGGCGCAGATAAAGCATTTGCCAAAGCGGTACAGCATAAGGTGGGACGAGGCAGTCTGAATTACATTTTATAGATGTATTTCTCACATATCTCAGAGCCTCTCGCGGTCGTCGTCGTCGTCGTCGTCGTCGCCGCCGCCGCTTCTGCAGAAGTAGCAAATGGCCATCGTAGCAAATGCGGCGAGGGACGCCCTGCCTTCGATTCCGAATGCACAAAGTGTGTGGTCTTGTTTGTCAGTCTATATTTGGTCGGTCTCGTCAGAGGTTGAATGTAGCGAATGGGTGGGAAAGAGCAAGGGGCAGCGGCTGTGTAGAACGAAAACACAAATCCTCAGGGGTGTGAGCGTTTCGAGATGAGTCGTATACATGTAAATGTTGGTCGTCAGTGACCGTGAGGCCTAATGGATAAGGCGTCGGACTTCGTATCTGAAGATTACAGGTTCGAATGCGGTCACGCTTGTGTTTTTCCAGTTCTGAAAAAGAAACATACCGTTTTAATGTAGCAATTGAGCAGTACGAAACCGTCTGAATGTTGCTGTTGACCATTTTTTGCTTGGAGATGCTCTTGAGCTTGAAACACACACTGCAAGACCGGTGTTAACTAGCGAAATGGTCGGCAGAGTGCCGACACCGCGAGTTTTGACTGGCACTTGCACATCTAAAACAACGTCGGAAAGTAACTCGTTCGGCTTTTGAGTCACATAAAGTATGTGTGTTAATTTTGACGCCACTAGCTCTGCTTGTTGTCATGCAATTTCTTTGCCTCTCAGAAATGATTATGACATAAAAGTGAAGTACGTGACGAGTGTGACGTTAGGAAAACATTAGGCAGCATGGAGAGATTCTGTATGGGACCACCCAACCCAAACGAGTACTGTGTGACGTGCTACCCGGCAAGTATTCACCGAGGTAGCTGGCTATCTCAGTCGGTAGAGCGTCAGACTGTTAATCCCAGGGTCGTCGTTTCGAGCAAGACGCTGGGCGGAACGGAATTTTGTTCCGCTGCAGGTGTAAATTACCGTTTTTCTGATTAACGAGATTTAATGGAAATAGCAACTTTAAACTTTGCCTACGTCTCTGTCAGTCGCAAGGAAACTGTATTTGAAGGTGAAGGTGATTTTGTAGACATGTGTGAAAGACATGTTCTGAAATGCAAGTGTTGTGGTTTGGAGAGCACATCGGTTACGTGTCAGATGTGTAGCCAATAAGTAATTTGTCGCCATAGCTGCAAATATTAGCCGGTAATATGAAGTGTTGTCAGCTAAAGTCTCATGATGCAGACGACCGTAAGGACGAAGTACCCAAGAGTACCGCTAGGCCGCGCCTCTTTAGCTCAGTGGTAGAGCACTGGTCTAATAAACCGGGGGTCGTAAGTTCCATCCTCACAGGAGAAAGATGAATTTTGGAAAACAGTTGCGCGTCGTGGCCGTATAGCAAACAGTACCTGTGATGACGAACAATTAGCGACAGGCGTTTTTTTAAGATTTACTCTCAGATGTGATTAAGGCGAATGGCGCAGATAAAGCATTTGCCAAAGCGGTACAGCATAAGGTGGGACGAGGCAGTCTGAATTACATTTTATGGACGTATTTCTCACATATCTCAGAGCCTCTCGCGGTCGTCGTCGTCGTCGTCGTCGTCGCCGTCGCCGCCGCCGCTTCTGCCGAAGTAGCAAATGGCCATCGTAGCAAATGCGGCGAGGGACGCCCTGCCTTCGATTCCGAATGCACAAAGTGTGTGGTCTTGTTTGTCAGTCTATATTTGGTCGGTCTCGTCAGAGGTTGAATGTAGCGAATGGGTGGGAAAGAGCAAGGGGCAGCGGCTGTGTAGAACGAAAACACAAATCCTCAGGGGTGTGAGCGTTTCGAGATGAGTCGTATACATGTAAATGTTGGTCGTCAGTGACCGTGAGGCCTAATGGATAAGGCGTCGGACTTCGTATCTGAAGATTACAGGTTCGAATGCGGTCACGCTTGTGTTTTTCCAGTTCTGAAAAAGAAACATACCGTTTTAATGTAGCAATTGAGCAGTACGAAACCGTCTGAATGTTGCTGTTGACCATTTTTTGCTTGGAGATGCTCTTGAGCTTGAAACACACACAGCAAGACCGGTGTTAACTAGCGAAATGGTCGGCAGAGTGCCGACACCGCGAGTTTTGACTGGCACTTGCACATCTAAAACAACGTCGGAAAGTAACTCGTTCGGCTTTTGAGTCACATAAAGTATGTGTGTTAATTTTGACGCCACTAGCTCTGCTTGTTGTCATGCAATTTCTTTGCCTCTCAGAAATGATTATGACATAAAAGTGAAGTACGTGACGAGTGTGACGTTAGGAAAACATTAGGCACCATGGAGAGATTCTGTATGGGACCACCCAACCCAAACGAGTACTGTGTGACGTGCTACCCGGCAAGTATTCACCGAGGTAGCCGGCTATCTCAGTCGGTAGAGCGTCAGACTGTTAATCCCAGGGTCGTGGTTTCGAGCAAGACGCTGGGCGGAACGGAATTTTGTTCCGCTGCAGGTGTAAATTACCGTTTTTCTGATTAACGAGATTTAATGGAAATAGCAACTTTAAACTTTGCCTACGTCTCTGTCAGTCGCAAGGAAACTGTATTTGAAGGTGAAGGTGATTTTGTAGACATGTGTGAAAGACATGTTCTGAAATGCAAGTGTTGTGGTTTGGAGAGCACATCGGTTACGTGTCAGATGTGTAGCCAAGCAGTAATTTGTCGCCATAGCTGCAAATATTAGACGGTAATATGAAGTGTTGTCAGCTAAAGTCTCATGATGCAGACGACCGTAAGGACGAAGTACCCAAGAGTACCGCTAGGCCGCGCCTCTTTAGCTCAGTGGTAGAGCACTGGTCTAATAAACCGGGGGTCGTAAGTTCCATCTTCACAGGAGAAAGATGAATTTTGGAAAACAGTTGCGCGTCGTGGCCGTATAGCAAACAGTACCTGTGATGACGAACAATTAGCGACAGGCGTTTTTTTAAGATTTACTCTCAGATGTGATTAAGGCGAATGGCGCAGATAAAGCATTTGCCAAAGCGGTACAGCATAAGGTGGGACGAGGCAGTCTGAATTACATTTTATAGACGTATTTCTCACATATCTCAGAGCCTCTCGCGGTCGTCGTCGTCGTCGTCGTCGTCGTCGCCGTCGCCGCCGCCGCTTCTGCAGAAGTAGCAAATGGCCATCGTAGCAAATGCGGCGAGGGACGCCCTGCCTTCGATTCCGAATGCACAAAGTGTGTGGTCTTGTTTGTCAGTCTATATTTGGTCGGTCTCGTCAGAGGTTGAATGTAGCGAATGGGTGGGAAAGAGCAAGGGGCAGCGGCTGTGTAGAACGAAAACACAAATCCTCAGGGGTGTGAGCGTTTCGAGATGAGTCGTATACATGTAAATGTTGGTCGTCAGTGACCGTGAGGCCTAATGGATAAGGCGTCGGACTTCGTATCTGAAGATTACAGGTTCGAATGCGGTCACGCTTGTGTTTTTCCAGTTATGAAAAAGAAACATACCGTTTTAATGTAGCAATTGAGCAGTACGAAACCGTCTGAATGTTGCTGTTGACCATTTTTTGCTTGGAGATGCTCTTGAGCTTGAAACACACACAGCAAGACCGGTGTTAACTAGCGAAATGGTCGGCAGAGTGCCGACACCGCGAGTTTTGACTGGCACTTGCACATCTAAAACAACGTCGGAAAGTAACTCGTTCGGCTTTTGAGTCACATAAAGTATGTGTGTTAATTTTGACGCCACTAGCTCTGCTTGTTGTCATGCAATTTCTTTGCCTCTCAGAAATGATTATGACATAAAAGTGAAGTACGTGACGAGTGTGACGTTAGGAAAACATTAGGCACCATGGAGAGATTCTGTATGGGACCACCCAACCCAAACGAGTACTGTGTGACGTGCTACCCGGCAAGTATCCACCGAGGTAGCCGGCTATCTCAGTCGGTAGAGCGTCAGACTGTTAATCCCAGGGTCGTGGTTTCGAGCAAGACGCTGGGCGGAACGGAATTTTGTTCCGCTGCAGGTCTAAGTTACCGTTTTTCTGATTAACGAGATTTAATGGAAATAGCAACTTTAAACTTTGCCTACGTCTCTGTCAGTCGCAAGGAAACTGTATTTGAAGGTGAAGGTGATTTTGTAGACATGTGTGAAAGACATGTTCTGAAATGCAAGTGTTGTGGTTTGGAGAGCACATCGGTTACGTGTCAGATGTGTAGCCAAGCAGTAATTTGTCGCCATAGCTGCAAATATTAGACGGTAATATGAAGTGTTGTCAGCTAAAGTCTCATGATGCAGACGACCGTAAGGACGAAGTACCCAAGAGTACCGCTAGGCCGCGCCTCTTTAGCTCAGTGGTAGAGCACTGGTCTAATAAACCGGGGGTCGTAAGTTCCATCTTCACAGGAGAAAGATGAATTTTGGAAAACAGTTGCGCGTCGTGGCCGTATAGCAAACAGTACCTGTGATGACGAACAATTAGCGACAGGCGTTTTTTTAAGATTTACTCTCAGATGTGATTAAGGCGAATGGCGCAGATAAAGCATTTGCCAAAGCGGTACAGCATAAGGTGGGACGAGGCAGTCTGAATTACATTTTATAGATGTATTTCTCACATATCTCAGAGCCTCTCGCGGTCGTCGTCGTCGTCGTCGTCGTCGTCGCCGTCGCCGCCTCCGCTTCTGCAGAAGTAGCAAATGGCCATCGTAGCAAATGCGGCGAGGGACGCCCTGCCTTCGATTCCGAATGCACAAAGTGTGTGGTCTTGTTTGTCAGTCAATATTTGGTCAGTCACGTCAGAGGTTGAATGTAGCGAATGGGTGGGAAAGAGCAAGGGGCAGCGGCTGTGTAGAACGAAAACACAAATCCTCAGGGGTGTGAGCGTTTCGAGATGAGTCGTATACATGTAAATGTTGGTCGTCAGTGACCGTGAGGCCTAATGGATAAGGCGTCGGACTTCGTATCTGAAGATTACAGGTTCGAATGCGGTTACGCTTGTGTTTTTCCAGTTCTGAAAAAGAAACATACCGTTTTAATGTAGCAATTGAGCAGTACGAAACCGTCTGAATGTTGCTGTTGACCATTTTTTGCTTGGAGATGCTCTTGAGCTTGAAACACACACTGCAAGACCGGTGTAAACTAGCGAAATGGTCGGCAGAGTGCCGACACCGCGAGTTTTGACTGGCACTTGCACATCTAAAACAACGTCGGAAAGTAACTCGTTCGGCTTTTGAGTCACATAAAGTATGTGTGTTAATTTTGACGCCACTAGCTCTGCTTGTTGTCATGCAATTTCTTTGCCTCTCAGAAATGATTATGACATAAAAGTGAAGTACGTGACGAGTGTGACGTTAGGAAAACATTAGGCAGCATGGAGAGATTCTGTATGGGACCACCCAACCCAAACGAGTACTGTGTGACGTGCTACCCGGCAAGTATTCACTGAGGTAGCCGGCTATCTCAGTCGGTAGAGCGTCAGACTCTTAATCCCATGGTCGTGGGTTCGAGCCAGACGCTGGGCGGAACGGAATTTTGTTCCGCTGCAGGTGTAAATTACCGTTTTTCTGATTAACGAGATTTAATGGAAATAGCAACTTTAAACTTTGCCTACGTCTCTGTCAGTCGCAAGGAAACTGTATTTGAAGGTGAAGGTGATTTTGTAGACATGTGTGAAAGACATGTTCTGAAATGCAAGTGTTGTGGTTTGGAGAGCACATCGGTTACGTGTCAGATGTGTAGCCAAGCAGTAATTTGTCGCCATAGCTGCAAATATTAGCCGGTAATATGAAGTGTTGTCAGCTAATGTCTGATGATGCAGACGACTGTAAGGACGAAGTACCCAGGAGTACCGCTAGGCCGCACCTCTTTAGCTCAGTGGTAGAGCACTGGTCTAATAAACCGGGCGTCGTAAGTTCCATCCTCACAGGAGAAAGATGAATTTTGGAAAACAGTTGCGCGTCGTGGCCGTATAGCAAACAGTACCTGTGATGACGAACAATTAGCGACAGGCGTTTGTTTAAGATTTACTCTCAGATGTGATTAAGGCGAATGGCGCAGATAAAGCATTTGCCAAAGCGGTACAGCATAAGGTGGGACGAGGCAGTCTGAATTACATTTTATAGATGTATTTCTCACATATCTCAGAGCCTCTCGCGGTCGTCGTCGTCGTCGTCGTCGTCGTCGTCGTCGTCGTCGTCGTCGTCGTCGCCGCCGCCGCTTCTGCAGAAGTAGCAAATGGCCATCGTAGCAAATGCGGCGAGGGACGCCCTGCCTTCGATTCCGAATGCACAAAGTGTGTGGTCTTGTTTGTCAGTCTATATTTGGTCGGTCTCGTCAGAGGTTGAATGTAGCGAATGGGTGGGAAAGAGCAAGGGGCAGCGGCTGTGTAGAACGAAAACACAAATCCTCAGGGGTGTGAGCGTTTCGAGATGAGTCGTATACATGTAAATGTTGGTCGTCAGTGACCGTGAGGCCTAATGGATAAGGCGTCGGACTTCGTATCTGAAGATTACAGGTTCGAATGCGGTCACGCTTGTGTTTTTCCAGTTCTGAAAAAGAAACATACCGTTTTAATGTAGCAATTGAGCAGTACGAAACCGTCTGAATGTTGCTGTTGACCATTTTTTGCTTGGAGATGCTCTTGAGCTTGAAACACACACAGCAAGACCGGTGTTAACTAGCGAAATGGTCGGCAGAGTGCCGACACCGCGAGTTTTGACTGGCACTTGCACATCTAAAACAACGTCGGAAAGTAACTCGTTCGGCTTTTGAGTCACATAAAGTATGTGTGTTAATTTTGACGCCACTAGCTCTGCTTGTTGTCATGCAATTTCTTTGCCTCTCAGAAATGATTATGACATAAAAGTGAAGTACGTGACGAGTGTGACGTTAGGAAAACATTAGGCACCATGGAGAGATTCTGTATGGGACCACCCAACCCAAACGAGTACTGTGTGACGTGCTACCCGGCAAGTATTCACCGAGGTAGCCGGCTATCTCAGTCGATAGAGCGTCAGACTGTTAATCCCAGGGTCGTGGTTTCGAGCAAGACGCTGGGCGGAACGGAATTTTGTTCCGCTGCAGGTGAAAATTACCGTTTTTCTGATTAACGAGATTTAATGGAAATAGCAACTTTAAACTTTGCCTACGTCTCTGTCAGTCGCAAGGAAACTGTATTTGAAGGTGAAGGTGATTTTGTAGACATGTGTGAAAGACATGTTCTGAAATGCAAGTGTTGTGGTTTGGAGAGCACATCGGTTACGTGTCAGATGTGTAGCCAAGCAGTAATTTGTCGCCATAGCTGCAAATATTAGCCGGTAATATGAAGTGTTGTCAGCTAAAGTCTGATGATGCAGACGACCGTAAGGACGAAGTAACCAAGAGTACCGCTAGGCCGCGCCTCTTTAGCTCAGTGGTAGAGCACTGGTCTAATAAACCGGGGGTCGTAAGTTCCATCCTCACAGGAGAAAGATGAATTTTGAAAAACAGTTGCGCGTCGTGGCCGTATAGCAAACAGTACCTGTGATGACGAACAATTAGCGACAGGCGTTTTTTTAAGATTTACTCTCAGATGTGATTAAGGCGAATGGCGCAGATAAAGCATTTGCCAAAGCGGTACAGCATAAGGTGGGACGAGGCAGTCTGAATTACATTTTATAGACGTATTTCTCACATATCTCAGAGCCTCTCGCGGTCGTCGTCGTCGTCGTCGTCGTCGTCGTCGTCGTCGTCGCCGCCGCCGCTTCTGCAGAAGTAGCAAATGGCCATCGTATCAAATGCGGAGAGGGACGCCCTGCCTTCGATTCCGAATGCACAAAGTGTGTGGTCTTGTTTGTCAGTCAATATTTGGTCAGTCACGTCAGAGGTTGAATGTAGCGAATGGGTGGGAAAGAGCAAGGGGCAGCGGCTGTGTAGAACGAAAACACAAATCCTCAGGGGTGTGAGCGTTTCGAGATGAGTCGTATACATGTAAATGTTGGTCGTCAGTGACC
The DNA here is from genome assembly GCF_023897955.1 of Schistocerca gregaria. NCBI lineage: Eukaryota > Metazoa > Arthropoda > Insecta > Orthoptera > Acrididae > Schistocerca > Schistocerca gregaria. The sequence goes on from NC_064927.1 coordinate 41,673,805, forward strand.
GTGAGGCCTAATGGATAAGGCGTCGGACTTCGTATCTGAAGATTACAGGTTCGAATGCGGTCACGCTTGTGTTTTTCCAGTTCTGAAAAAGAAACATACCGTTTTAATGTAGCAATTGAGCAGTACGAAACCGTCTGAATGTTGCTGTTGACCATTTTTTGCTTGGAGATGCTCTTGAGCTTGAAACACACACTGCAAGACCGGTGTAAACTAGCGAAATGGTCGGCAGAGTGCCGACACCGCGAGTTTTGACTGGCACTTGCACATCTAAAACAACGTCGGAAAGTAACTCGTTCGGCTTTTGAGTCACATAAAGTATGTGTGTTAATTTTGACGCCACTAGCTCTGCTTGTTGTCATGCAATTTCTTTGCCTCTCAGAAATGATTATGACATAAAAGTGAAGTACGTGACGAGTGTGACGTTAGGAAAACATTAGGCAGCATGGAGAGATTCTGTATGGGACCACCCAACCCAAACGAGTACTGTGTGACGTGCTACCCGGCAAGTATTCACTGAGGTAGCCGGCTATCTCAGTCGGTAGAGCGTCAGACTCTTAATCCCATGGTCGTGGGTTCGAGCCAGACGCTGGGCGGAACGGAATTTTGTTCCGCTGCAGGTGTAAATTACCGTTTTTCTGATTAACGAGATTTAATGGAAATAGCAACTTTAAACTTTGCCTACGTCTCTGTCAGTCGCAAGGAAACTGTATTTGAAGGTGAAGGTGATTTTGTAGACATGTGTGAAAGACATGTTCTGAAATGCAAGTGTTGTGGTTTGGAGAGCACATCGGTTACGTGTCAGATGTGTAGCCAAGCAGTAATTTGTCGCCATAGCTGCAAATATTAGCCGGTAATATGAAGTGTTGTCAGCTAATGTCTGATGATGCAGACGACTGTAAGGACGAAGTACCCAGGAGTACCGCTAGGCCGCACCTCTTTAGCTCAGTGGTAGAGCACTGGTCTAATAAACCGGGCGTCGTAAGTTCCATCCTCACAGGAGAAAGATGAATTTTGGAAATCAGTTGCGCGTCGTGGCCGTATAGCAAACAGTACCTGTGATGACGAACAATTAGCGACAGGCGTTTGTTTAAGATTTACTCTCAGATGTGATTAAGGCGAATGGCGCAGATAAAGCATTTGCCAAAGCGGTACAGCATAAGGTGGGACGAGGCAGTCTGAATTACATTTTATAGATGTATTTCTCACATATCTCAGAGCCTCTCGCGGTCGTCGTCGTCGTCGTCGTCGTCGTCGTCGTCGTCGTCGTCGTCGTCGTCGTCGTCGTCGCCGCCGCCGCTTCTGCAGAAGTAGCAAATGGCCATCGTAGCAAATGCGGCGAGGGACGCCCTGCCTTCGATTCCGAATGCACAAAGTGTGTGGTCTTGTTTGTCAGTCTATATTTGGTCGGTCTCGTCAGAGGTTGAATGTAGCGAATGGGTGGGAAAGAGCAAGGGGCAGCGGCTGTGTAGAACGAAAACACAAATCCTCAGGGGTGTGAGCGTTTCGAGATGAGTCGTATACATGTAAATGTTGGTCGTCAGTGACCGTGAGGCCTAATGGATAAGGCGTCGGACTTCGTATCTGAAGATTACAGGTTCGAATGCGGTCACGCTTGTGTTTTTCCAGTTCTGAAAAAGAAACATACCGTTTTAATGTAGCAATTGAGCAGTACGAAACCGTCTGAATGTTGCTGTTGACCATTTTTTGCTTGGAGATGCTCTTGAGCTTGAAACACACACAGCAAGACCGGTGTTAACTAGCGAAATGGTCGGCAGAGTGCCGACACCGCGAGTTTTGACTGGCACTTGCACATCTAAAACAACGTCGGAAAGTAACTCGTTCGGCTTTTGAGTCACATAAAGTATGTGTGTTAATTTTGACGCCACTAGCTCTGCTTGTTGTCATGCAATTTCTTTGCCTCTCAGAAATGATTATGACATAAAAGTGAAGTACGTGACGAGTGTGACGTTAGGAAAACATTAGGCACCATGGAGAGATTCTGTATGGGACCACCCAACCCAAACGAGTACTGTGTGACGTGCTACCCGGCAAGTATTCACCGAGGTAGCCGGCTATCTCAGTCGGTAGAGCGTCAGACTGTTAATCCCAGGGTCGTGGTTTCGAGCAAGACGCTGGGCGGAACGGAATTTTGTTCCGCTGCAGGTGTAAATTACCGTTTTTCTGATTAACGAGATTTAATGGAAATAGCAACTTTAAACTTTGCCTACGTCTCTGTCAGTCGCAAGGAAACTGTATTTGAAGGTGAAGGTGATTTTGTAGACATGTGTGAAAGACATGTTCTGAAATGCAAGTGTTGTGGTTTGGAGAGCACATCGGTTACGTGTCAGATGTGTAGCCAAGCAGTAATTTGTCGCCATAGCTGCAAATATTAGCCGGTAATATGAAGTGTTGTCAGCTAAAGTCTCATGATGCAGACGACCGTAAGGACGAAGTACCCAAGAGTACCGCTAGGCCGCGCCTCTTTAGCTCAGTGGTAGAGCACTGGTCTAATAAACCGGGGGTCGTAAGTTCCATCCTCACAGGAGAAAGATGAATTTTGGAAAACAGTTGCGCGTCGTGGCCGTATAGCAAACAGTACCTGTGATGACGAACAATTAGCGACAGGCGTTTTTTTAAGATTTACTCTCAGATGTGATTAAGGCGAATGGCGCAGATAAAGCATTTGCCAAAGCGGTACAGCATAAGGTGGGACGAGGCAGTCTGAATTACATTTTATAGACGTATTTCTCACATATCTCAGAGCCTCTCGCGGTCGTCGTCGTCGTCGTCGTCGTCGCCGTCGCCGCCGCCGCTTCTGCAGAAGTAGCAAATGGCCATCGTAGCAAATGCGGCGAGGGACGCCCTGCCTTCGATTCCGAATGCACAAAGTGTGTGGTCTTGTTTGTCAGTCTATATTTGGTCGGTCTCGTCAGAGGTTGAATGTAGCGAATGGGTGGGAAAGAGCAAGGGGCAGCGGCTGTGTAGAACGAAAACACAAATCCTCAGGGGTGTGAGCGTTTCGAGATGAGTCGTATACATGTAAATGTTGGTCGTCAGTGACCGTGAGGCCTAATGGATAAGGCGTCGGACTTCGTATCTGAAGATTACAGGTTCGAATGCGGTCACGCTTGTGTTTTTCCAGTTCTGAAAAAGAAACATACCGTTTTAATGTAGCAATTGAGCAGTACGAAACCGTCTGAATGTTGCTGTTGACCATTTTTTGCTTGGAGATGCTCTTGAGCCTGAAACACACACAGCAAGACCGGTGTTAACTAGCGAAATGGTCGGCAGAGTGCCGACACCGCGAGTTTTGACTGGCACTTGAACATCTAAAACAACGTCGGAAAGTAACTCGTTCGGCTTTTGAGTCACATAAAGTATGTGTGTTAATTTTGACGCCACTAGCTCTGCTTGTTGTCATGCAATTTCTTTGCCTCTCAGAAATGATTATGACATAAAAGTGAAGTACGTGACGAGTGTGACGTTAGGAAAACATTAGGCAGCATGGAGAGATTCTGTATGGGACCACCCAACCCAAACGAGTACTGTGTGACGTGCTACCCGGCAAGTATTCACCGAGGTAGCCGGCTATCTCAGTCGGTAGAGCGTCAGACTGTTAATCCCAGGGTCGTGGTTTCGAGCAAGACGCTGGGTGGAACGGAATTTTGTTCCGCTGCAGGTGTAAATTACCGTTTTTCTGATTAACGAGATTTAATGGAAATAGCAACTTTAAACTTTGCCTACGTCTCTGTCAGTCGCAAGGAAACTGTATTTGAAGGTGAAGGTGATTTTGTAGACATGTGTGAAAGACATGTTCTGAAATGCAAGTGTTGTGGTTTGGAGAGCACATCGGTTACGTGTCAGATGTGTAGCCAAGCAGTAATTTGTCGCCATAGCTGCAAATATTAGACGGTAATATGAAGTGTTGTCAGCTAAAGTCTCATGATGCAGACGACCGTAAGGACGAAGTACCCAAGAGTACCGCTAGGCCGCGCCTCTTTAGCTCAGTGGTAGAGCACTGGTCTAATAAACCGGGGGTCGTAAGTTCCATCCTCACAGGAGAAAGATGAATTTTGGAAAACAGTTGCGCGTCGTGGCCGTATAGCAAACAGTACCTGTGATGACGAACAATTAGCGACAGGCGTTTTTTTAAGATTTACTCTCAGATGTGATTAAGGCGAATGGCGCAGATAAAGCATTTGCCAAAGCGGTACAGCATAAGGTGGGACGAGGCAGTCTGAATTACATTTTATAGACGTATTTCTCACATATCTCAGAGCCTCTCGCGGTCGTCGTCGTCGTCGTCGTCGCCGTCGCCGCCGCCGCTTCTGCAGAAGTAGCAAATGGCCATCGTAGCAAATGCGGCGAGGGACGCCCTGCCTTCGATTCCGAATGCACAAAGTGTGTGGTCTTGTTTGTCAGTCTATATTTGGTCGGTCTCGTCAGAGGTTGAATGTAGCGAATGGGTGGGAAAGAGCAAGGGGCAGCGGCTGTGTAGAACGAAAACACAAATCCTCAGGGGTGTGAGCGTTTCGAGATGAGTCGTATACATGTAAATGTTGGTCGTCAGTGACCGTGAGGCCTAATGGATAAGGCGTCGGACTTCGTATCTGAAGATTACAGGTTCGAATGCGGTCACGCTTGTGTTTTTCCAGTTCTGAAAAAGAAACATACCGTTTTAATGTAGCAATTGAGCAGTACGAAACCGTCTGAATGTTGCTGTTGACCATTTTTTGCTTGGAGATGCTCTTGAGCTTGAAACACACACAGCAAGACCGGTGTTAACTAGCGAAATGGTCGGCAGAGTGCCGACACCGCGAGTTTTGACTGGCACTTGCACATCTAAAACAACGTCGGAAAGTAACTCGTTCGGCTTTTGAGTCACATAAAGTATGTGTGTTAATTTTGACGCCACTAGCTCTGCTTGTTGTCATGCAATTTCTTTGCCTCTCAGAAATGATTATGACATAAAAGTGAAGTACGTGACGAGTGTGACGTTAGGAAAACATTAGGCACCATGGAGAGATTCTGTATGGGACCACCCAACCCAAACGAGTACTGTGTGACGTGCTACCCGGCAAGTATTCACCGAGGTAGCCGGCTATCTCAGTCGATAGAGCGTCAGACTGTTAATCCCAGGGTCGTGGTTTCGAGCAAGACGCTGGGCGGAACGGAATTTTGTTCCGCTGCAGGTGAAAATTACCGTTTTTCTGATTAACGAGATTTAATGGAAATAGCAACTTTAAACTTTGCCTACGTCTCTGTCAGTCGCAAGGAAACTGTATTTGAAGGTGAAGGTGATTTTGTAGACATGTGTGAAAGACATGTTCTGAAATGCAAGTGTTGTGGTTTGGAGAGCACATCGGTTACGTGTCAGATGTGTAGCCAAGCAGTAATTTGTCGCCATAGCTGCAAATATTAGCCGGTAATATGAAGTGTTGTCAGCTAAAGTCTGATGATGCAGACGACCGTAAAGACGAAGTAACCAAGAGTACCGCTAGGCCGCGCCTCTTTAGCTCAGTGGTAGAGCACTGGTCTAATAAACCGGGGGTCGTAAGTTCCATCCTCACAGGAGAAAGATGAATTTTGAAAAACAGTTGCGCGTCGTGGCCGTATAGCAAACAGTACCTGTGATGACGAACAATTAGCGACAGGCGTTTTTTTAAGATTTACTCTCAGATGTGATTAAGGCGAATGGCGCAGATAAAGCATTTGCCAAAGCGGTACAGCATAAGGTGGGACGAGGCAGTCTGAATTACATTTTATAGACGTATTTCTCACATATCTCAGAGCCTCTCGCGGTCGTCGTCGTCGTCGTCGTCGCCGTCGCCGCCGTCGCTTCTGCAGACGTAGCAAATGGCCATCGTAGCAAATGCGGCGAGGGACGCCCTGCCTTCGATTCCGAATGCACAAAGTGTGTGGTCTTGTTTGTCAGTCTATATTTGGTCGGTCTCGTCAGAGGTTGAATGTAGCGAATGGGTGGGAAAGAGCAAGGGGCAGCGGCTGTGTAGAACGAAAACACAAATCCTCAGGGGTGTGAGCGTTTCGAGATGAGTCGTATACATGTAAATGTTGGTCGTCAGTGACCGTGAGGCCTAATGGATAAGGCGTCGGACTTCGTATCTGAAGATTACAGGTTCGAATGCTGTCACGCTTGTGTTTTTCCAGTTCTGAAAAAGAAACATACCGTTTTAATGTAGCAATTGAGCAGTACGAAACCGTCTGAATGTTGCTGTTGACCATTTTTTGCTTGGAGATGCTCTTGAGCTTCAAACACACACAGCAAGACCGGTGTTAACTAGCGAAATGGTCGGCAGAGTGCCGACACCGCGAGTTTTGACTGGCACTTGCACATCTAAAACAACGTCGGAAAGTAACTCGTTCGGCTTTTGAGTCACATAAAGTATGTGTGTTAATTTTGACGCCACTAGCTCTGCTTGTTGTCATGCAATTTCTTTGCCTCTCAGAAATGATTATGACATAAAGGTGAAGTACGTGACGAGTGTGACGTTAGGAAAACATTAGGCACCATGGAGAGATTCTGTATGGGACCACCCAACCCAAACGAGTACTGTGTGACGTGCTACCCGGCAAGTATTCACCGAGGTAGCCGGCTATCTCAGTCGGTAGAGCGTCAGACTGTTAATCCCAGGGTCGTGGTTTCGAGCAAGACGCTGGGCGGAACGGAATTTTGTTCCGCTGCAGGTGTAAATTACCGTTTTTCTGATTAACGAGATTTAATGGAAATAGCAACTTTAAACTTTGCCTACGTCTCTGTCAGTCGCAAGGAAACTGTATTTGAAGGTGAAGGTGATTTTGTAGACATGTGTGAAAGACATGTTCTGAAATGCAAGTGTTGTGGTTTGGAGAGCACATCGGTTACGTGTCAGATGTGTAGCCAAGCAGTAATTTGTCGCCATAGCTGCAAATATTAGACGGTAATATGATGTGTTGTCAGCTAAAGTCTCTTGATGCAGACGACCGTAAGGACGAAGGACCCAAAAGTACCGCTAGGCCGCGCCTCTTTAGCTCAGTGGTAGAGCACTGGTCTAATAAACCGGGGGTCGTAAGTTCCATCCTCGCAGGAGAAAGATGAATTTTGGAAAACAGTTGCGCGTCGTGGCCGTATAGCAAACAGTACCTGTGATGACGAACAATTAGCGACAGGCGTTTTTTTAAGATTTACTCTCAGATGTGATTAAGGCGAATGGCGCAGATAAAGCATTTGCCAAAGCGGTACAGCATAAGGTGGGACGAGGCAGTCTGAATTACATTTTATAGACGTATTTCTCACATATCTCAGAGCCTCTCGCGGTCGTCGTCGTCGTCGTCGCCGTCGCCGCCGTCGCTTCTGCAGAAGTAGCAAATGGCCATCGTAGCAAATGCGGCGAGGGACGCCCTGCCTTCGATTCCGAATGCACAAAGTGTGTGGTCTTGTTTGTCAGTCTATATTTGGTCGGTCTCGTCAGAGGTTGAATGTAGCGAATGGGTGGGAAAGAGCAAGGGGCAGCGGCTGTGTAGAACGAAAACACAAATCCTCAGGGGTGTGAGCGTTTCGAGATGAGTCGTATACATGTAAATGTTGGTCGTCAGTGACCGTGAGGCCTAATGGATAAGGCGTCGGACTTCGTATCTGAAGATTACAGGTTCGAATGCGGTCACGCTTGTGTTTTTCCAGTTCTGAAAAAGAAACATACCGTTTTAATGTAGCAATTGAGCAGTACGAAACCGTCTGAATGTTGCTGTTGACCATTTTTTGCTTGGAGATGCTCTTGAGCTTCAAACACACACAGCAAGACCGGTGTTAACTAGCGAAATGGTCGGCAGAGTGCCGACACCGCGAGTTTTGACTGGCACTTGCACATCTAAAACAACGTCGGAAAGTAACTCGTTCGGCTTTTGAGTCACATAAAGTATGTGTGTTAATTTTGACGCCACTAGCTCTGCTTGTTGTCATGCAATTTCTTTGCCTCTCAGAAATGATTATGACATAAAAGTGAAGTACGTGACGAGTGTGACGTTAGGAAAACATTAGGCAGCATGGAGAGATTCTGTATGGGACCACCCAACCCAAACGAGTACTGTGTGACGTGCTACCCGGCAAGTATTCACCGAGGTAGCCGGCTATCTCAGTCGGTAGAGCGTCAGACTGTTAATCCCAGGGTCGTTGTTTCGAGCAAGACGCTGGGCGGAACGGAATTTTGTTCCGCTGCAGGTGTAAATTACCGTTTTTCTGATTAACGAGATTTAATGGAAATAGCAACTTTAAACTTTGCCTACGTCTCTGTCAGTCGCAAGGAAACTGTATTTGAAGGTGAAGGTGATTTTGTAGACATGTGTGAAAGACATGTTCTGAAATGCAAGTGTTGTGGTTTGGAGAGCACATCGGTTACGTGTCAGATGTGTAGCCAAGCAGTAATTTGTCGCCATAGCTGCAAATATTAGCCGGTAATATGAAGTGTTGTCAGCTAAAGTCTGATGATGCAGACGACCGTAAGGACGAAGTACCCAAGAGTACCGCTAGGCCGCGCCTCTTTAGCTCAGTGGTAGAGCACTGGTCTAATAAACCGGGGGTCGTAAGTTCCATCCTCACAGGAGAAAGATGAATTTTGAAAAACAGTTGCGCGTCGTGGCCGTATAGCAAACAGTACCTGTGATGACGAACAATTAGCGACAGGCGTTTTTTTAAGATTTACTCTCAGATGTGATTAAGGCGAATGGCGCAGATAAAGCATTTGCCAAAGCGGTACAGCATAAGGTGGGACGAGGCAGTCTGAATTACATTTTATAGATGTATTTCTCACATATCTCAGAGCCTCTCGCGGTCGTCGTCGTCGTCGTCGTCGCCGTCGCCGCCGCCGCTTCTGCAGAAGTAGCAAATGGCCATCGTAGCAAATGCGGCGAGGGACGCCCTGCCTTCGATTCCGAATGCACAAAGTGTGTGGTCTTGTTTGTCAGTCTATATTTGGTCGGTCTCGTCAGAGGTTGAATGTAGCGAATGGGTGGGAAAGAGCAAGGGGCAGCGGCTGTGTAGAACGAAAACACAAATCCTCAGGGGTGTGAGCGTTTCGAGATGAGTCGTATACATGTAAATGTTGGTCGTCAGTGACCGTGAGGCCTAATGGATAAGGCGTCGGACTTCGTATCTGAAGATTACAGGTTCGAATGCGGTCACGCTTGTGTTTTTCCAGTTCTGAAAAAGAAACATACAGTTTTAATGTAGCAATTGAGCAGTACGAAACCGTCTGAATGTTGCTGTTGACCATTTTTTGCTTGGAGATGCTCTTGAGCTTGAAACACACACAGCAAGACCGGTGTTAACTAGCGAAATGGTCGGCAGAGTGCCGACACCGCGAGTTTTGACTGGCACTTGCACATCTAAAACAACGTCGGAAAGTAACTCGTTCGGCTTTTGAGTCACATAAAGTATGTGTGTTAATTTTGACGCCACTAGCTCTGCTTGTTGTCATGCAATTTCTTTGCCTCTCAGAAATGATTATGACATAAAGGTGAAGTACGTGACGAGTGTGACGTTAGGAAAACATTAGGCACCATGGAGAGATTCTGTATGGGACCACCCAACCCAAACGAGTACTGTGTGACGTGCTACCCGGCAAGTATTCACCGAGGTAGCCGGCTATCTCAGTCGGTAGAGCGTCAGACTGTTAATCCCAGGGTCGTGGTTTCGAGCAAGACGCTGGGCGGAACGGAATTTTGTTCCGCTGCAGGTGTAAATTACCGTTTTTCTGATTAACGAGATTTAATGGAAATAGCAACTTTAAACTTTGCCTACGTCTCTGTCAGTCGCAAGGAAACTGTATTTGAAGGTGAAGGTGATTTTGTAGACATGTGTGAAAGACATGTTCTGAAATGCAAGTGTTGTGGTTTGGAGAGCACATCGGTTACGTGTCAGATGTGTAGCCAAGCAGTAATTTGTCGCCATAGCTGCAAATATTAGACGGTAATATGATGTGTTGTCAGCTAAAGTCTCATGATGCAGACGACCGTAAGGACGAAGTACTTAAAAGTACCGCTAGGCCGCGCCTCTTTAGCTCAGTGGTAGAGCACTGCTCTAATAAACCGGGGGTCGTAAGTTCCATCCTCACAGGAGAAAGATGAATTTTGGAAAACAGTTGCGCGTCGTGGCCGTATAGCAAACAGTACCTGTGATGACGAACAATTAGCGACAGGCGTTTTTTTAAGATTTACTCTCAGATGTGATTAAGGCGAATGGCGCAGATAAAGCATTTGCCAAAGCGGTACAGCATAAGGTGGGACGAGGCAGTCTGAATTACATTTTATAGACGTATTTCTCACATATCTCAGAGCCTCTCGCGGTCGTCGTCGTCGTCGTCGCCGTCGCTTCTGCAGAAGTAGCAAATGGCCATCGTAGCAAATGCGGCGAGGGACGCCCTGCCTTCGATTCCGAATGCACAAAGTGTGTGGTCTTGTTTGTCAGTCTATATTTGGTCGGTCTCGTCAGAGGTTGAATGTAGCGAATGGGTGGGAAAGAGCAAGGGGCAGCGGCTGTGTAGAACGAAAACACAAATCCTCAGGGGTGTGAGCGTTTCGAGATGAGTCGTATACATGTAAATGTTGGTCGTCAGTGACCGTGAGGCCTAATGGATAAGGCGTCGGACTTCGTATCTGAAGATTACAGGTTCGAATGCGGTCACGCTTGTGTTTTTCCAGATCTGAAAAAGAAACATACCGTTTTAATGTAGCAATTGAGCAGTACGAAACCGTCTGAATGTTGCTGTTGACCATTTTTTGTTTGGAGATGCTCTTGAGCTTGAAACACACACAGCAAGACCGGTGTTAACTAGCGAAGTGGTCGGCAGAGTGCCGACACCGCGAGTTTTGACTGGCACTTGCACATCTAAAACAACGTCGGAAAGTAACTCGTTCGGCTTTTGAGTCACATAAAGTATGTGTGTTAATTTTGACGCCACTAGCTCTGCTTGTTGTCATGCAATTTCTTTGCCTCTCAGAAATGATTATGACATAAAAGTGAAGTACGTGACGAGTGTGACGTTAGGAAAACATTAGGCACCATGGAGAGATTCTGTATGGGACCACCCAACCCAAACGAGTACTGTGTGACGTGCTACCCGGCAAGTATTCACCGAGGTAGCCGGCTATCTCAGTTGGTAGAGCGTCAGACTGTTAATCCCAGGGTCGTGGTTTCGAGCAAGACGCTGGGCGGAACGGAATTTTGTTCCGCTGCAGGTGTAAATTACCGTTTTTCTGATTAACGAGATTTAATGGAAATAGCAACTTTAAACTTTGCCTACGTCTCTGTCAGTCGCAAGGAAACTGTATTTGAAGGTGAAGGTGATTTTGTAGACATGTGTGAAAGACATGTTCTGAAATGCAAGTGTTGTGGTTTGGAGAGCACATCGGTTACGTGTCAGATGTGTAGCCAAGCAGTAATTTGTCGCCATAGCTGCAAATATTAGCCGGTAATATGAAGTGTTGTCAGCTAAAGTCTGATGATGCAGACGACCGTAAGGACGAAGTACCCAAGAGTACCGCTAGGCCGCGCCTCTTTAGCTCAGTGGTAGAGCACTGGTCTAATAAACCGGGGGTCGTAAGTTCCATCCTCACAGGAGAAAGATGAATTTTGGAAATCAGTTGCAAGTCGTGGCCGTATAGCAAACAGTACCTGTGATGACGAACAATTAGCGACAGGCGTATTTTTAAGATTTACTCTCAGATGTGATTAAGGCGAATGGCGCAGATAAAGCATTTGCCAAAGCGGTACAGCATAAGGTGGGACGAGGCAGTCTGAATTACATTTTATAGATGTATTTCTCACATATCTCAGAGCCTCTCGCGGTCGTCGTCGTCGTCGTCGTCGTCGTCGCCGTCGTCGTCGTCGTCGCCGCCGCCGCTTCTGCAGAAGTAGCAAATGGCCATCGTAGCAAATGCGGCGAGGGACGCCCTGCCTTCGATTCCGAATGCACAAAGTGTGTGGTCTTGTTTGTCAGTCTATATTTGGTCGGTCTCGTCAGAGGTTGAATGTAGCGAATGGGTGGGAAAGAGCAAGGGGCAGCGGCTGTGTAGAACGAAAACAGAAATCCTCAGGGGTGTGAGCGTTTCGAGATGAGTCGTATACATGTAAATGTTGGTCGTCAGTGACCGTGAGGCCTAATGGATAAGGCGTCGGACTTCGTATCTGAAGATTACAGGTTCGAATGCGGTCACGCTTGTGTTTTTCCAGTTCTGAAAAAGAAACATACCGTTTTAATGTAGCAATTGAGCAGTACGAAACCGTCTGAATGTTGCTGTTGACCATTTTTTGCTTGGAGATGCTCTTGAGCTTGAAACACACACAGCAAGACCGGTGTTAACTAGCGAAATGGTCGGCAGAGTGCCGACACCGCGAGTTTTGACTGGCACTTGCACATCTAAAACAACGTCGGAAAGTAACTCGTTCGGCTTTTGAGTCACATAAAGTATGTGTGTTAATTTTGACGCCACTAGCTCTGCTTGTTGTCATGCAATTTCTTTGCCTCTCAGAAATGATTATGACATAAAAGTGAAGTACGTGACGAGTGTGACGTTAGGAAAACATTAGGCAGCATGGAGAGATTCTGTATGGGACCACCCAACCCAAACGAGTACTGTGTGACGTGCTACCCGGCAAGTATTCACCGAGGTAGCCGGCTATCTCAGTCGGTAGAGCGTCAGACTGTTAATCCCAGGGTCGTTGTTTCGAGCAAGACGCTGGGCGGAACGGAATTTTGTTCCGCTGCAGGTGAAAATTACCGTTTTTCTGATTAACGAGATTTAATGGAAATAGCAACTTTAAACTTTGCCTACGTCTCTGTCAGTCGCAAGGAAACTGTATTTGAAGGTGAAGGTGATTTTGTAGACATGTGTGAAAGACATGTTCTGAAATGCAAGTGTTGTGGTTTGGAGAGCACATCGGTTACGTGTCAGATGTGTAGCCAAGCAGTAATTTGTCGCCATAGCTGCAAATATTAGCCGGTAATATGAAGTGTTGTCAGCTAAAGTCTGATGATGCAGACGACCGTAAGGACGAAGTACCCAAGAGTACCGCTAGGCCGCTCCTCTTTAGCTCAGTGGTAGAGCACTGGTCTAATAAACCGGGGGTCGTAAGTTCCATCCTCACAGGAGAAAGATGAATTTTGGAAAACAGTTGCGCGTCGTGGCCGTATAGCAAACAGTACCTGTGATGACGAACAATTAGCGACAGGCGTTCTTTTAAGATTTACTCTCAGATGTGATTAAGGCGAATGGCGCAGATAAAGCATTTGCCAAAGCGGTACAGCATAAGGTGGGACGAGGCAGTCTGAATTACATTTTATAGATGTATTTCTCACATATCTCAGAGCCTCTCGCGGTCGTCGTCGTCGTCGTCGTCGTCGTCGTCGTCGTCGTCGTCGTCGTCGTCGCCGCCGCCGCCGCTTCTGCAGAAGTAGCAAATGGCCATCGTAGCAAATGCGGCGAGGGACGCCCTGCCTTCGATTCCGAATGCACAAAGTGTGTGGTCTTGTTTGTCAGTCTATATTTGGTCGGTCTCGTCAGAGGTTGAATGTAGCGAATGGGTGGGAAAGAGCAAGGGGCAGCGGCTGTGTAGAACGAAAACACAAATCCTCAGGGTTGTGAGCGTTTCGAGATGAGTCGTATACATGTAAATGTTGGTCGTCAGTGACCGTGAGGCCTAATGGATAAGGCGTCGGACTTCGTATCTGAAGATTACAGGTTCGAATGCGGTCACGCTTGTGTTTTTCCAGTTCTGAAAAAGAAACATACCGTTTTAATGTAGCAATTGAGCAGTACGAAACCGTCTGAATGTTGCTGTTGACCATTTTTTGCTTGGAGATGCTCTTGAGCTTGAAACACACACAGCAAGACCGGTGTTAACTAGCGAAATGGTCGGCAGAGTGCCGACACCGCGAGTTTTGACTGGCACTTGCACATCTAAAACAACGTCGGAAAGTAACTCGTTCGGCTTTTGAGTCACATAAAGTATGTGTGTTAATTTTGACGCCACTAGCTCTGCTTGTTGTCATGCAATTTCTTTGCCTCTCAGAAATGATTATGACATAAAAGTGAAGTACGTGACGAGTGTGACGTTAGGAAAACATTAGGCACCATGGAGAGATTCTGTATGGAACCACCCAACCCAAACGAGTACTGTGTGACGTGCTACCCGGCAAGTATTCACCGAGGTAGCCGGCTATCTCAGTCGGTAGAGCGTCAGACTGTTAATCCCAGGGTCGTCGTTTCGAGCAAGACGCTGGGCGGAACGGAATTTTGTTCCGCTGCAGGTGAAAATTACCGTTTTTCTGATTAACGAGATTTAATGGAAATAGCAACTTTAAACTTTGCCTACGTCTCTGTCAGTCGCAAGGAAACTGTATTTGAAGGTGAAGGTGATTTTGTAGACAATTGTGAAAGACATGTTCTGAAATGCAAGTGTTGTGGTTTGGAGAGCACATCGGTTACGTGTCAGATGTGTAGCCAAGCAGTAATTTGTCGCCATAGCTGCAAATATTAGCCGGTAATATGAAGTGTTGTCAGCTAAAGTCTGATGATGCAGACGACCGTAAGGACGAAGTACCCAAGAGTACCGCTAGGCCGCGCCTCTTTAGCTCAGTGGTAGAGCACTGGTCTAATAAACTGGGGGTCGTAAGTTCCATCCTCACAGGAGAAAGATGAATTTTGGAAAACAGTTGCGCGTCGTGGCCGTATAGCAAACAGTACCTGTGATGACGAACAATTAGCGACAGGCGTTTTTTTAAGATTTACTCTCAGATGTGATTAAGGCGAATGGCGCAGATAAAGCATTTGCCAAAGCGGTACAGCATAAGGTGGGACGAGGCAGTCTGAATTACATTTTATAGATGTATTTCTCACATATCTCAGAGCCTCTCGCGGTCGTCGTCGTCGTCGTCGTCGCCGTCGTCGCCGTCGTCGTCGTCGTCGTCGTCGTCGCCGCCGCCGCTTCTGCAGAAGTAGCAAATGGCCATCGTAGCAAATGCGGCGAGGGACGCCCTGCCTTCGATTCCGAATGCACAAAGTGTGTGGTCTTGTTTGTCAGTCTATATTTGGTCGGTCTCGTCAGAGGTTGAATGTAGCGAATGGGTGGGAAAGAGCAAGGGGCAGCGGCTGTGTAGAACGAAAACAGAAATCCTCAGGGGTGTGAGCGTTTCGAGATGAGTCGTATACATGTAAATGTTGGTCGTCAGTGACCGTGAGGCCTAATGGATAAGGCGTCGGACTTCGTATCTGAAGATTACAGGTTCGAATGCGGTCACGCTTGTGTTTTTCCAGTTCTGAAAAAGAAACATACCGTTTTAATGTAGCAATTGAGCAGTACGAAACCGTCTGAATGTTGCTGTTGACCATTTTTTGCTTGGAGATGCTCTTGAGCTTGAAACACACCAGCAAGACCGGTGTTAACTAGCGAAATGGTCGGCAGAGTGCCGACACCGCGAGTTTTGACTGGCACTTGCACATCTAAAACAACGTCGGAAAGTAACTCGTTCGGCTTTTGAGTCACATAAAGTATGTGTGTTAATTTTGACGCCACTAGCTCTGCTTGTTGTCATGCAATTTCTTTGCCTCTCAGAAATGATTATGACATAAAAGTGAAGTACGTGACGAGTGTGACGTTAGGAAAACATTAGGCAGCATGGAGAGATTCTGTATGGGACCACCCAACCCAAACGAGTACTGTGTGACGTGCTACCCGGCAAGTATTCACCGAGGTAGCCGGCTATCTCAGTCGGTAGAGCGTCAGACTGTTAATCCCAGGGTCGTTGTTTCGAGCAAGACGCTGGGCGGAACGGAATTTTGTTCCGCTGCAGGTGAAAATTACCGTTTTTCTGATTAACGAGATTTAATGGAAATAGCAACTTTAAACTTTGCCTACGTCTCTGTCAGTCGCAAGGAAACTGTATTTGAAGGTGAAGGTGATTTTGTAGACATGTGTGAAAGACATGTTCTGAAATGCAAGTGTTGTGGTTTGGAGAGCACATCGGTTACGTGTCAGATGTGTAGCCAAGCAGTAATTTGTCGCCATAGCTGCAAATATTAGCCGGTAATATGAAGTGTTGTCAGCTAAAGTCTGATGATGCAGACGACCGTAAGGACGAAGTACCCAAGAGTACCGCTAGGCCGCTCCTCTTTAGCTCAGTGGTAGAGCACTGGTCTAATAAACCGGGGGTCGTAAGTTCCATCCTCACAGGAGAAAGATGAATTTTGGAAAACAGTTGCGCGTCGTGGCCGTATAGCAAACAGTACCTGTGATGACGAACAATTAGCGACAGGCGTTTTTTTAAGATTTACTCTCAGATGTGATTAAGGCGAATGGCGCAGATAAAGCATTTGCCAAAGCGGTACAGCATAAGGTGGGACGAGGCAGTCTGAATTACATTTTATAGATGTATTTCTCACATATCTCAAAGCCTCTCGCGGTCGTCGTCGTCGTCGTCGTCGTCGTCGCCGCCGCCGCTTCTGCAGAAGTAGCAAATGGCCATCGTAGCAAATGCGGCGAGGGACGCCCTGCCTTCGATTCCGAATGCACAAAGTGTGTGGTCTTGTTTGTCAGTCTATATTTGGTCGGTCTCGTCAGAGGTTGAATGTAGCGAATGGGTGGGAAAGAGCAAGGGGCAGCGGCTGTGTAGAACGAAAACAGAAATCCTCAGGGGTGTGAGCGTTTCGAGATGAGTCGTATACATGTAAATGTTGGTCGTCAGTGACCGTGAGGCCTAATGGATAAGGCGTCGGACTTCGTATCTGAAGATTACAGGTTCGAATGCGGTCACGCTTGTGTTTTTCCAGTTCTGAAAAAGAAACATACCGTTTTAATGTAGCAATTGAGCAGTACGAAACCGTCTGAATGTTGCTGTTGACCATTTTTTGCTTGGAGATGCTCTTGAGCTTGAAACACACACAGCAAGACCGGTGTTAACTAGCGAAATGGTCGGCAGAGTGCCGACACCGCGAGTTTTGACTGGCACTTGCACATCTAAAACAACGTCGGAAAGTAACTCGTTCGGCTTTTGAGTCACATAAAGTATGTGTGTTAATTTTGACGCCACTAGCTCTGCTTGTTGTCATGCAATTTCTTTGCCTCTCAGAAATGATTATGACATAAAAGTGAAGTACGTGACGAGTGTGACGTTAGGAAAACATTAGGCAGCATGGAGAGATTCTGTATGGGACCACCCAACCCAAACGAGTACTGTGTGACGTGCTACCCGGCAAGTATTCACCGAGGTAGCCGGCTATCTCAGTCGGTAGAGCGTCAGACTGTTAATCCCAGGGTCGTTGTTTCGAGCAAGACGCTGGGCGGAACGGAATTTTGTTCCGCTGCAGGTGAAAATTACCGTTTTTCTGATTAACGAGATTTAATGGAAATAGCAACTTTAAACTTTGCCTACGTCTCTGTCAGTCGCAAGGAAACTGTATTTGAAGGTGAAGGTGATTTTGTAGACATGTGTGAAAGACATGTTCTGAAATGCAAGTGTTGTGGTTTGGAGAGCACATCGGTTACGTGTCAGATGTGTAGCCAAGCAGTAATTTGTCGCCATAGCTGCAAATATTAGCCGGTAATATGAAGTGTTGTCAGCTAAAGTCTGATGATGCAGACGACCGTAAGGACGAAGTACCCAAGAGTACCGCTAGGCCGCTCCTCTTTAGCTCAGTGGTAGAGCACTGGTCTAATAAACCGGGGGTCGTAAGTTCCATCCTCACAGGAGAAAGATGAATTTTGGAAAACAGTTGCGCGTCGTGGCCGTATAGCAAACAGTACCTGTGATGACGAACAATTAGCGACAGGCGTTCTTTTAAGATTTACTCTCAGATGTGATTAAGGCGAATGGCGCAGATAAAGCATTTGCCAAAGCGGTACAGCATAAGGTGGGACGAGGCAGTCTGAATTACATTTTATAGATGTATTTCTCACATATCTCAGAGCCTCTCGCGGTCGTCGTCGTCGTCGTCGTCGTCGTCGTCGTCGTCGTCGTCGTCGTCGTCGCCGCCGCCGCCGCTTCTGCAGAAGTAGCAAATGGCCATCGTAGCAAATGCGGCGAGGGACGCCCTGCCTTCGATTCCGAATGCACAAAGTGTGTGGTCTTGTTTGTCAGTCTATATTTGGTCGGTCTCGTCAGAGGTTGAATGTAGCGAATGGGTGGGAAAGAGCAAGGGGCAGCGGCTGTGTAGAACGAAAACACAAATCCTCAGGGTTGTGAGCGTTTCGAGATGAGTCGTATACATGTAAATGTTGGTCGTCAGTGACCGTGAGGCCTAATGGATAAGGCGTCGGACTTCGTATCTGAAGATTACAGGTTCGAATGCGGTCACGCTTGTGTTTTTCCAGTTCTGAAAAAGAAACATACCGTTTTAATGTAGCAATTGAGCAGTACGAAACCGTCTGAATGTTGCTGTTGACCATTTTTTGCTTGGAGATGCTCTTGAGCTTGAAACACACACAGCAAGACCGGTGTTAACTAGCGAAATGGTCGGCAGAGTGCCGACACCGCGAGTTTTGACTGGCACTTGCACATCTAAAACAACGTCGGAAAGTAACTCGTTCGGCTTTTGAGTCACATAAAGTATGTGTGTTAATTTTGACGCCACTAGCTCTGCTTGTTGTCATGCAATTTCTTTGCCTCTCAGAAATGATTATGACATAAAAGTGAAGTACGTGACGAGTGTGACGTTAGGAAAACATTAGGCACCATGGAGAGATTCTGTATGGAACCACCCAACCCAAACGAGTACTGTGTGACGTGCTACCCGGCAAGTATTCACCGAGGTAGCCGGCTATCTCAGTCGGTAGAGCGTCAGACTGTTAATCCCAGGGTCGTCGTTTCGAGCAAGACGCTGGGCGGAACGGAATTTTGTTCCGCTGCAGGTGAAAATTACCGTTTTTCTGATTAACGAGATTTAATGGAAATAGCAACTTTAAACTTTGCCTACGTCTCTGTCAGTCGCAAGGAAACTGTATTTGAAGGTGAAGGTGATTTTGTAGACAATTGTGAAAGACATGTTCTGAAATGCAAGTGTTGTGGTTTGGAGAGCACATCGGTTACGTGTCAGATGTGTAGCCAAGCAGTAATTTGTCGCCATAGCTGCAAATATTAGCCGGTAATATGAAGTGTTGTCAGCTAAAGTCTGATGATGCAGACGACCGTAAGGACGAAGTACCCAAGAGTACCGCTAGGCCGCGCCTCTTTAGCTCAGTGGTAGAGCACTGGTCTAATAAACTGGGGGTCGTAAGTTCCATCCTCACAGGAGAAAGATGAATTTTGGAAAACAGTTGCGCGTCGTGGCCGTATAGCAAACAGTACCTGTGATGACGAACAATTAGCGACAGGCGTTTTTTTAAGATTTACTCTCAGATGTGATTAAGGCGAATGGCGCAGATAAAGCATTTGCCAAAGCGGTACAGCATAAGGTGGGACGAGGCAGTCTGAATTACATTTTATAGATGTATTTCTCACATATCTCAGAGCCTCTCGCGGTCGTCGTCGTCGTCGTCGTCGCCGTCGTCGCCGTCGTCGTCGTCGTCGTCGTCGTCGCCGCCGCCGCTTCTGCAGAAGTAGCAAATGGCCATCGTAGCAAATGCGGCGAGGGACGCCCTGCCTTCGATTCCGAATGCACAAAGTGTGTGGTCTTGTTTGTCAGTCTATATTTGGTCGGTCTCGTCAGAGGTTGAATGTAGCGAATGGGTGGGAAAGAGCAAGGGGCAGCGGCTGTGTAGAACGAAAACAGAAATCCTCAGGGGTGTGAGCGTTTCGAGATGAGTCGTATACATGTAAATGTTGGTCGTCAGTGACCGTGAGGCCTAATGGATAAGGCGTCGGACTTCGTATCTGAAGATTACAGGTTCGAATGCGGTCACGCTTGTGTTTTTCCAGTTCTGAAAAAGAAACATACCGTTTTAATGTAGCAATTGAGCAGTACGAAACCGTCTGAATGTTGCTGTTGACCATTTTTTGCTTGGAGATGCTCTTGAGCTTGAAACACACCAGCAAGACCGGTGTTAACTAGCGAAATGGTCGGCAGAGTGCCGACACCGCGAGTTTTGACTGGCACTTGCACATCTAAAACAACGTCGGAAAGTAACTCGTTCGGCTTTTGAGTCACATAAAGTATGTGTGTTAATTTTGACGCCACTAGCTCTGCTTGTTGTCATGCAATTTCTTTGCCTCTCAGAAATGATTATGACATAAAAGTGAAGTACGTGACGAGTGTGACGTTAGGAAAACATTAGGCAGCATGGAGAGATTCTGTATGGGACCACCCAACCCAAACGAGTACTGTGTGACGTGCTACCCGGCAAGTATTCACCGAGGTAGCCGGCTATCTCAGTCGGTAGAGCGTCAGACTGTTAATCCCAGGGTCGTTGTTTCGAGCAAGACGCTGGGCGGAACGGAATTTTGTTCCGCTGCAGGTGAAAATTACCGTTTTTCTGATTAACGAGATTTAATGGAAATAGCAACTTTAAACTTTGCCTACGTCTCTGTCAGTCGCAAGGAAACTGTATTTGAAGGTGAAGGTGATTTTGTAGACATGTGTGAAAGACATGTTCTGAAATGCAAGTGTTGTGGTTTGGAGAGCACATCGGTTACGTGTCAGATGTGTAGCCAAGCAGTAATTTGTCGCCATAGCTGCAAATATTAGCCGGTAATATGAAGTGTTGTCAGCTAAAGTCTGATGATGCAGACGACCGTAAGGACGAAGTACCCAAGAGTACCGCTAGGCCGCTCCTCTTTAGCTCAGTGGTAGAGCACTGGTCTAATAAACCGGGGGTCGTAAGTTCCATCCTCACAGGAGAAAGATGAATTTTGGAAAACAGTTGCGCGTCGTGGCCGTATAGCAAACAGTACCTGTGATGACGAACAATTAGCGACAGGCGTTTTTTTAAGATTTACTCTCAGATGTGATTAAGGCGAATGGCGCAGATAAAGCATTTGCCAAAGCGGTACAGCATAAGGTGGGACGAGGCAGTCTGAATTACATTTTATAGATGTATTTCTCACATATCTCAAAGCCTCTCGCGGTCGTCGTCGTCGTCGTCGTCGTCGTCGCCGCCGCCGCTTCTGCAGAAGTAGCAAATGGCCATCGTAGCAAATGCGGCGAGGGACGCCCTGCCTTCGATTCCGAATGCACAAAGTGTGTGGTCTTGTTTGTCAGTCTATATTTGGTCGGTCTCGTCAGAGGTTGAATGTAGCGAATGGGTGGGAAAGAGCAAGGGGCAGCGGATGTGTAGAACGAAAACACAAATCCTCAGGGGTGTGAGCGTTTCGAGATGAGTCGTATACATGTAAATGTTGGTCGTCAGTGACCGTGAGGCCTAATGGATAAGGCGTCGGACTTCGTATCTGAAGATTACAGGTTCGAATGCTGTCACGCTTGTGTTTTTCCAGTTCTGAAAAAGAAACATACCGTTTTAATGTAGCAACTGAGCAGTACGAAACAGTCTGAATGTTGCTGTTGACCATTTTTTGCTTGGAGATGCTCTTGAGCTTGAAACACACACAGCGAGACCGGTGTTAACTAGCGAAATGGTCGGCAGAGTGCCGACACCGCGAGTTTTGACTGGCACTTGCACATCTAAAACAACGTCGGAAAGTAACTCGTTCGGCTTTTGAGTCACATAAAGTATGTGTGTTAATTTTGACGCTACTAGCTCTGCTTGTTGTCATGCAATTTCTTTGCCTCTCAGAAATGATTATGACATAAAAGTGAAGTACGTGACGAGTGTGACGTTAGGAAAACATTAGGCACCATGGAGAGATTCTCTATGGGACCACCCAACCAAAACGAGTACTGTGTGACGTGCTACCCGGCAAGTATTCACCGAGGTAGCCGGCTATCTCAGTCGGTAGAGCGTCAGACTGTTAATCCCAGGGTCGTGGGTTCGAGCCAGACGCTGGGCGGAACGGAATTTTGTTCCACTGGAGGTGTAAATTACCGTTTTTCTGATTAACGAGATTTAATGGAAATAGCAACTTTAAACTTTGCCTACGTCTCTGTCAGTCGCAAGGAAACTGTATTTGAAGGTGAAGGTGATTTTGTAGACATGTGTGAAAGACATGTTCTGAAATGCAAGTGTTGTGGTTTGGAGAGCACATCGGTTACGTGTCAGATGTGTAGCCAAGCAGTAATTTGTCGCCATAGCTGCAAATATTAGCCGGTAATATGAAGTGTTGTCAGCTAAAGTCTGATGATGCAGACGACCGTAAGGACGAAGTACCCAAGAGTACCGCGAGGCCGCGCCTCTTTAGCTCAGTGGTAGAGCACTGGTCTAATAAGCTGGGGGTCGTAAGTTCCATCCTCACAGGAGAAAGATGAATTTTGGAAATCAGTTGCAAGTCGTGGCCGTATAGCAAACAGTACCTGTGATGACGAACAATTAGCGACAGGCGTTTTTTTAAGATTTACTCTCAGATGTGATTAAGGCGAATGGCGCAGATAAAGCATTTGCCAAAGCGGTACAGCATAAGGTGGGACGAGGCAGTCTGAATTACATTTTATAGATGTATTTCTCACATATCTCAGAGCCTCTCGCGGTCGTCGTCGTCGTCGTCGTCGTCGTCGTCGTCGTCGTCGTCGTCGTCGCCGCCGCCGCTTCTGCAGAAGTAGCAAATGGCCATCGTAGCAAATGCGGCGAGGGACGCCCTGCCTTCGATTCCGAATGCACAAAGTGTGTGGTCTTGTTTGTCAGTCTATATTTGGTCGGTCTCGTCAGAGGTTGAATGTAGCGAATGGGTGGGAAAGAGCAAGGGGCAGCGGCTGTGTAGAACGAAAACACAAATCCTCAGGGGTGTGAGCGTTTCGAGATCAGTCGTATACATGTAAATGTTGGTCGTCAGTGACCGTGAGGCCTAATGGATAAGGCGTCGGACTTCGTATCTGAAGATTACAGGTTCGAATGCTGTCACGCTTGTGTTTTTCCAGTTCTGAAAAAGAAACATACCGTTTTAATGTAGCAAATGAGCAGTACGAAACCGTCTGAATGTTGCTGTTGACCATTTTTTGCTTGGAGATGCTCTTGAGCTTGAAACACACACAGCAAGACCGGTGTTAACTAGCGAAATGGTCGGCAGAGTGCCGACACCGCGAGTTTTGACTGGCACTTGCACATCTAAAACAACGTCGGAAAGTAACTCGTTCGGCTTTTGAGTCACATAATGTATGTGTGTTAATTTTGACGCCACTAGCTCTGCTTGTTGTCATGCAATTTCTTTGCCTCTCAGAAATGATTATGACATAAAAGTGAAGTACGTGACGAGTGTGACGTTAGGAAAGCATTAGGCAGCATGGAGAGATTCTGTATGGGACCACCCAACCCAAACGAGTACTGTGTGACGTGCTACCCGGCAAGTATTCACCGAGGTAGCCGGCTATCTCAGTCGGTAGAGCGTCAGACTGTTAATCCCAGGGTCGTGGGTTCGAGCAAGACGCTGGGCGGAACGGAATTTTGTTCCGCTGCAGGTGTAAATTACCGTTTTTCTGATTAACGAGATTTAATGGAAATAGCAACTTAAACTTTGCCTACGTCTCTGTCAGTCGCAAGGAAACTGTATTTGAAGGTGAAGGTGATTTTGTAGACATGTGTGAAAGACATGTTCTGAAATGCAAGTGTTGTGGTTTGGAGAACACATCGGTTACGTGTCAGATGTGTAGCCAAGCAGTAATTTGTCGCCATAGCTGCAAATATTAGCCGGTAATATGAAGTGTTGTCAGCTAAAGTCTGATGATGCAGAGGACCGTAAGGACGAAGTACCCAAGAGTACCGCGAGGCCGCGCCTCTTTAGCTCAGTGGTAGAGCACTGGTCTAATAAACTGGGGGTCGTAAGTTCCATCCTCACAGGAGAAAGATGAATTTTGGAAAACAGTTGCGCGTCGTGGCCGTATAGCAAACAGTACCTGTGATGACGAACAATTAGCGACAGGCGTTTTTTTAAGATTTACTCTCAGATGTGATTAAGGCGAATGGCGCAGATAAAGCATTTGCCAAAGCGGTACAGCATAAGGTGGGACGAGGCAGTCTGAATTACATTTTATAGATGTATTTCTCACATATCTCAGAGCCTCTCGCGGTCGTCGTCGTCGTCGTCGTTGTCGTCGTCGCCGCCGCCGCTTCTGCAGAAGTAGCAAATGGCCATCGTAGCAAATGCGGCGAGGGACGCCCTGCCTTCGATTCCGAATGCACAAAGTGTGTGGTCTTGTTTGTCAGTCTATATTTGGTCGGTCTCGTCAGAGGTTGAATGTAGTGAATGGGTGGGAAAGAGCAAGGGGCAGCGGCTGTGTAGAACGAAAACACAAATCCTCAGGGGTGTGAGCGTTTCGAGATGAGTCGTATACATGTAAATGTTGGTCGTCAGTGACCGTGAGGCCTAATGGATAAGGCGTCGGACTTCGTATCTGAAGATTACAGGTTCGAATGCTGTCACGCTTGTGTTTTTCCAGTTCTGAAAAAGAAACATACCGTTATAATGTAGCAATTGAGCAGTACGAAACCGTCTGAATGTTGCTGTTGACCATTTTTTGCTTGGAGATGCTCTTGAGCTTGAAACACACACAGCAAGACCGGTGTTAACTAGCGAAATGGTCGGCAGAGTGCCGACACCGCGAGTTTTGACTGGCACTTGCACATCTAAAACAACGTCGGAAAGTAACTCGTTCGGCTTTTGAGTCACATAATGTATGTGTGTTAATTTTGACGCCACTAGCTCTGCTTGTTGTCATGCAATTTCTTTGCCTCTCAGAAATGATTATGACATAAAAGTGAAGTACGTGACGAGTGTGACGTTAGGAAAACATTAGGCACCATGGAGAGATTCTGTATGGGACCACCCAACCCAAACGAGTACTGTGTGACGTGCTACCCGGCAAGTATTCACCGAGGTAGCCGGCTATCTCAGTCGGTAGAGCGTCAGACTGTTAATCCCAGGGTCGTGGGTTCGGGCAAGACGCTGGGCGGAACGGAATTTTGTTCCGCTGCAGGTGTAAATTACCGTTTTTCTGATTAACGAGATTTAATGGAAATAGCAACTTTAAACTTTGCCTACGTCTCTGTCAGTCGCAAGGAAACTGTATTTGAAGGTGAAGGTGATTTTGTAGACATGTGTGAAAGACATGTTCTGAAATGCAAGTGTTGTGGTTTGGAGAGCACATCGGTTACGTGTCAGATGTGTAGCCAAGCAGTAATTTGTCGCCATAGCTGCAAATATTAGCCGGTAATATGAAGTGTTGTCAGCTAAAGTCTGATGATGCAGACGACCGTAAGGACGAAGTACCCAAGAGTACCGCGAGGCCGCGCCTCTTTAGCTCAGTGGTAGAGCACTGGTCTAATAAACTGGGGGTCGTAAGTTCCATCCTCACAGGAGAAAGATGAATTTTGGAAATCAGTTGCAAGTCGTGGCCGTATAGCAAACAGTACCTGTGATGACGATCAATTAGCGACAGGCGTTTTTTTAAGATTTACTCTCAGATGTGATTAAGGCGAATGGCGCAGATAAAGCATTTGCCAAAGCGGTACAGCATAAGGTGGGACGAGGCAGTCTGAATTACATTTTATAGATGTATTTCTCACATATCTCAGAGCCTCTCGCAGTCGTCGTCGTCGTCGTCGTCGTCGCCGCCGCCGCTTCTGCAGAAGTAGCAAATGGCCATCGTAGCAAATGCGGCGAGGGACGCCCTGCCTTCGATTCCGAATGCACAAAGTGTGTGGTCTTGTTTGTCAGTCTATATTTGGTCGGTCTCGTCAGAGGTTGAATGTAGCGAATGGGTGGGAAAGAGCAAGGGGCAGCGGCTGTGTAGAACGAAAACACAAATCCTCAGGGGTGTGAGCGTTTCGAGATGAGTCGTATACATGTAAATGTTGGTCGTCAGTGACCGTGAGGCCTAATGGATAAGGCGTCGGACTTCGTATCTGAAGATTACAGGTTCGATTGCTGTCACGCTTGTGTTTTTCCAGTTCTGAAAAAGAAACATACCGTTTTAATGTAGCAATTGAGCAGTACGAAACCGTCTGAATGTTGCTGTTGACCATTTTTTGCTTGGAGATGCTCTTGAGCTTGAAACACACACAGCAAGACCGGTGTTAACTAGCGAAATGGTCGGCAGAGTGCCGACACCGCGAGTTTTGACTGGCACTTGCACATCTAAAACAACGTCAGAAAGTAACTCGTTCGGCTTTTGAGTCACATAAAGTATGTGTGTTAATTTTGACGCCACTAGCTCTGCTTGTTGTCATGCAATTTCTTTGCCTCTCAGAAATGATTATGACATCAAAGTGAAGTACGTGACGAGTGTGACGTTAGGAAAACATTAGGCAGCATGGAGAGATTCTGTATGGGACCACCCAACCCAAACGAGTACTGTGTGACGTGCTACCCGGCAAGTATTCACCGAGGTAGCCGGCTATCTCAGTCGGTAGAGCGTCAGACTCTTAATCCCAGGGTCGTGGGTTCGAGCCAGACGCTGGGCGAAACGGATTTTTGTTCCGCTGCAGGTGTAAATTACCGTTTTTCTGATTAACGAGATTTAATGGAAATAGCAACTTTAAACTTTGCCTACGTCTCTGTCAGTCGCAAGGAAACTGTATTTGAAGGTGAAGGTGATTTTGTAGACATGTGTGAAAGACATGTTCTGAAATGCAAGTGTTGTGGTTTGGAGAGCACATCGGTTACGTGTCAGATGTGTAGCCAAGCAGTAATTTGTCGCCATAGCTGCAAATATTAGCCGGTAATATGAAGTGTTGTCAGCTAAAGTCTGATGATGCAGACGACCGTAAGGACGAAGTACCCAAGAGTACCGCTAGGCCGCGCCTCTTTAGCTCAGTGGTAGAGCACTGGTCTAATAAACCGGTGGTCGTAAGTTCCATCCTCACAGGAGAAAGATGAATTTTGGAAATCAGTTGCGCGTCGTGGCCATATAGCAAACAGTACCTGTAATGACGAACAATTAGCGACAGGCGTTTTTTTAAGATTTACTCTCAGATGTGATTAAGGCGAATGGCGCAGATAAAGCATTTGCCAAAGCGGTACAGCATAAGGTGGGACGAGGCAGTCTGAATTACATTTTATAGATGTATTTCTCACATATCTCAGAGCCTCTCGCGGTCGTCGTCGCCGCCGCCGCTTCTGCAGAAGTAGCAAATGGCCATCGTAGCAAATGCGGCGAGGGACGCCCTGCCTTCGATTCCGAATGCACAAAGTGTGTGGTCTTGTTTGTCAGTCTATATTTGGTCGGTCTCGTCAGAGGTTGAATGTAGTGAATGGGTGGGAAAGAGCAAGGGGCAGCGGCTGTGTAGAACGAAAACACAAATCCTCAGGGGTGTGAGCGTTTCGAGATGAGTCATATACATGTAAATGTTGGTCGTCAGTGACCGTGAGGCCTAATGGATAAGGCGTTGGACTTCGTATCTGAAGATTACAGGTTCGAATGCTGTCACGCTTGTGTTTTTCCAGTTCTGAAAAAGAAACATACCGTTTTAATGTAGCAATTGAGCAGTACGAAACCGTCTGAATGTTGCTGTTGACCATTTTTTGCTTGGAGATGCTCTTGAGCTTGAAACACACACAGCAAGACCGGTGTTAACTAGCGAAATGGTCGGCAGAGTGCCGACACCGCGAGTTTTGACTGGCACTTGCACATCTAAAACAACGTCGGAAAGTAACTCGTTCGGCTTTTGAGTCACATAAAGTATGTGTGTTAATTTTGACGCCACTAGCTCTGCTTGTTGTCATGCAATTTCTTTGCCTCTCAGAAATGATTATGACATAAAAGTGAAGTACGTGACGAGTGTGACGTTAGGAAAACATTAGGCACCATGGAGAGATTCTGTATGGGACCACCCAACCCAAACGAGTACTGTGTGACGTGCTACCCGGCAAGTATTCACCGAGGTAGCCGGCTATCTCAGTCGATAGAGCGTCAGACTGTTAATCCCAGGGTCGTGGTTTCGAGCAAGACGCTGGGCGGAACGGAATTTTGTTCCGCTGCAGGTGTAAATTACCGTTTTTCTGATTAACGAGATTTAATGGAAATAGCAACTTTAAACTTTGCCTACGTCTCTGTCAGTCGCAAGGAAACTGTATTTGAAGGTGAAGGTGATTTTGTAGACATGTGTGAAAGACATGTTCTGAAATGCAAGTGTTGTGGTTTGGAGAGCACATCGGTTACGTGTCAGATGTGTAGCCAAGCAGTAATTTGTCGCCATAGCTGCAAATATTAGCCGGTAATATGAAGTGTTGTCAGCTAAAGTCTGATGATGCAGACGACCGTAAGGACGAAGTACCCAAGAGTACCGCGAGGCCGCGCCTCTTTAGCTCAGTGGTAGAGCACTGGTCTAATAAACTGGGGGTCGTAAGTTCCATCCTCACAGGAGAAAGATGAATTTTGGAAATCAGTTGCAAGTCGTGGCCGTATAGCAAACAGTACCTGTGATGACGATCAATTAGCGACAGGCGTTTTTTTAAGATTTACTCTCAGATGTGATTAAGGCGAATGGCGCAGATAAAGCATTTGCCAAAGCGGTACAGCATAAGGTGGGACGAGGCAGTCTGAATTACATTTTATAGATGTATTTCTCACATATCTCAGAGCCTCTCGCAGTCGTCGTCGTCGTCGTCGTCGTCGCCGCCGCCGCTTCTGCAGAAGTAGCAAATGGCCATCGTAGCAAATGCGGCGAGGGACGCCCTGCCTTCGATTCCGAATGCACAAAGTGTGTGGTCTTGTTTGTCAGTCTATATTTGGTCGGTCTCGTCAGAGGTTGAATGTAGCGAATGGGTGGGAAAGAGCAAGGGGCAGCGGCTGTGTAGAACGAAAACACAAATCCTCAGGGGTGTGAGCGTTTCGAGATGAGTCGTATACATGTAAATGTTGGTCGTCAGTGACCGTGAGGCCTAATGGATAAGGCGTCGGACTTCGTATCTGAAGATTACAGGTTCGATTGCTGTCACGCTTGTGTTTTTCCAGTTCTGAAAAAGAAACATACCGTTTTAATGTAGCAATTGAGCAGTACGAAACCGTCTGAATGTTGCTGTTGACCATTTTTTGCTTGGAGATGCTCTTGAGCTTGAAACACACACAGCAAGACCGGTGTTAACTAGCGAAATGGTCGGCAGAGTGCCGACACAGCGAGTTTTGACTGGCACTTGCACATCTAAAACAACGTCAGAAAGTAACTCGTTCGGCTTTTGAGTCACATAAAGTATGTGTGTTAATTTTGACGCCACTAGCTCTGCTTGTTGTCATGCAATTTCTTTGCCTCTCAGAAATGATTATGACATAAAAGTGAAGTACGTGACGAGTGTGACGTTAGGAAAACATTAGGCAGCATGGAGAGATTCTGTATGGGACCACCCAACCCAAACGAGTACTGTGTGACGTGCTACCCGGCAAGTATTCACCGAGGTAGCCGGCTATCTCAGTCGGTAGAGCGTCAGACTCTTAATCCCAGGGTCGTGGGTTCGAGCCAGACGCTGGGCGAAACGGATTTTTGTTCCGCTGCAGGTGTAAATTACCGTTTTTCTGATTAACGAGATTTAATGGAAATAGCAACTTTAAACTTTGCCTACGTCTCTGTCAGTCGCAAGGAAACTGTATTTGAAGGTGAAGGTGATTTTGTAGACATGTGTGAAAGACATGTTCTGAAATGCAAGTGTTGTGGTTTGGAGAGCACATCGGTTACGTGTCAGATGTGTAGCCAAGCAGTAATTTGTCGCCATAGCTGCAAATATTAGCCGGTAATATGAAGTGTTGTCAGCTAAAGTCTGATGATGCAGACGACCGTAAGGACGAAGTACCCAAGAGTACCGCTAGGCCGCGCCTCTTTAGCTCAGTGGTAGAGCACTGGTCTAATAAACCGGGGGTCGTAAGTTCCATCCTCACAGGAGAAAGATGAATTTTGGAAATCAGTTGCGCGTCGTGGCCATATAGCAAACAGTACCTGTAATGACGAACAATTAGCGACAGGCGTTTTTTTAAGATTTACTCTCAGATGTGATTAAGGCGAATGGCGCAGATAAAGCATTTGCCAAAGCGGTACAGCATAAGGTGGGACGAGGCAGTCTGAATTACATTTTATAGATGTATTTCTCACATATCTCAGAGCCTCTCGCGGTCGTCGTCGCCGCCGCCGCTTCTACAGAAGTAGCAAATGGCCATCGTAGCAAATGCGGCGAGGGACGCCCTGCCTTCGATTCCGAATGCACAAAGTGTGTGGTCTTGTTTGTCAGTCTATATTTGGTCGGTCTCGTCAGAGGTTGAATGTAGTGAATGGGTGGGAAAGAGCAAGGGGCAGCGGCTGTGTAGAACGAAAACACAAATCCTCAGGGGTGTGAGCGTTTCGAGATGAGTCATATACATGTAAATGTTGGTCGTCAGTGACCGTGAGGCCTAATGGATAAGGCGTTGGACTTCGTATCTGAAGATTACAGGTTCGAATGCTGTCACGCTTGTGTTTTTCCAGTTCTGAAAAAGAAACATACCGTTTTAATGTAGCAATTGAGCAGTACGAAACCGTCTGAATGTTGCTGTTGACCATTTTTTGCTTGGAGATGCTCTTGAGCTTGAAACACACACAGCAAGACCGGTGTTAACTAGCGAAATGGTCGGCAGAGTGCCGACACCGCGAGTTTTGACTGGCACTTGCACATCTAAAACAACGTCGGAAAGTAACTCGTTCGGCTTTTGAGTCACATAAAGTATGTGTGTTAATTTTGACGCCACTAGCTCTGCTTGTTGTCATGCAATTTCTTTGCCTCTCAGAAATGATTATGACATAAAAGTGAAGTACGTGACGAGTGTGACGTTAGGAAAACATTAGGCACCATGGAGAGATTCTGTATGGGACCACCCAACCCAAACGAGTACTGTGTGACGTGCTACCCGGCAAGTATTCACCGAGGTAGCCGGCTATCTCAGTCGGTAGAGCGTCAGACTGTTAATCCCAGGGTCGTGGGTTCGAGCAAGACGCTGGGCGGAACGGAATTTTGTTCCGCTGCAGGTGTAAATTACCGTTTTTCTGATTAACGAGATTTAATGGAAATAGCAACTTTAAACTTTGCCTACGTCTCTGTCAGTCGCAAGGAAACTGTATTTGAAGGTGAAGGTGATTTTGTAGACATGTGTGAAAGACATGTTCTGAAATGCAAGTGTTGTGGTTTGGAGAGCACATCGGTTACGTGTCAGATGTGTAGCCAAGCAGTAATTTGTCGCCATAGCTGCAGATATTAGCCGGTAATATGAAGTGTTGTCAGCTAAAGTCTGATGATGCAGACGACCGTAAGGACGAAGTACCCAAGAGTACCGCTAGGCTGCGCCTCTTTAGCTCAGTGGTAGAGCACTGGTCTAATAAACCAGGGGTCGTAAGTTCCATCCTCACAGGTGAAAGATGAATTTTGGAAATCAGTTGCGCGTCGTGGCCGTATAGCAAACAGTACCTGTGATGACGAACAATTAGCGACAGGCGTTTTTTTAAGATTTACTCTCAGATGTGATTAAGGCGAATGGCGCAGATAAAGCATTTGCCAAAGCGGTACAGCATAAGGTGGGACGAGGCAGTCTGAATTACATTTTATAGATGTATTTCTCACATATCTCAGAGCCTCTCGCGATGGGTGGGAAAGAGCAAGGGGCAGCGGCTGTGTAGAACGAAAACACAAATCCTCCGGGTGTGAGCGTTTCGAGATGAGTCGTATACATGTAAATGTTGGTCGTCAGTGACCGTGTGGCCTAATGGATAAGGCGTCGGACTTCGTATCTGAAGATTACAGGTTCGATTGCTGTCACGCTTGAGTTTTTCCAGTTCTGAAAAAGAAACATACCGTTTTAATGTAGCAATTGAGCAGTAGGAAACCGTCTGAATGTTGCTGTTGACCATTTTTTGCTTGGAGATGCTCTTGAGCTTGAAACACACACAGCAAGACCGGTGTTAACTAGCGAAATGGTTAGCAGATTGCCGACACCGCGAGTTTTGACTGGCACTTGCACATCTAAAACAACGTCGGAAGGTAACTCGTTCGGCTTTTGAGTCACATAAAGTATGTGTGTTAATTTTGACGCCACTAGCTCTGCTTGTTGTCATGCAATTTCTTTGCCTCTCAGAAATGATTATGACATAAAAGTGAAGTACGTGACGAGTGTGACGTTAGGAAAACATTAGGCAGCATGGAGAGATTCTGTATGGGACCACCCAACCCAAACGAGTACTGTGTGACGTGCTACCCGGCAAGTATTCACCGAGGTAGCCGGCTATCTCAGTCGGTAGAGCGTCAGACTTTTAATCGCAGCGTCGTGGGTTCGAGCCAGACGATGGGCGGAACGGAATTTTGTTCCGCTGCAGGTGTAAATTACCGTTTTTCTGATTAACGAGATTTAATGGAAATAGCAACTTTAAACTTTGCCTACGTCTCTGTCAGTCGCAAGGAAACTGTATTTGAAGGTGAAGGTGATTTTGTAGACATGTGTGAAAGACATGTTCTGAAATGCAAGTGTTGTGGTTTGGAGAGCACATCGGTTACGTGTCAGATGTGTAGCCAAGCAGTAATTTGTCGCCATAGCTGCAGATATTAGCCGGTAATATGAAGTGTTGTCAGCTAAAGTCTGATGATGCAGACGACCGTAAGGACGAAGTACCCAAGAGTACCGCTAGGCTGCGCCTCTTTAGCTCAGTGGTAGAGCACTGGTCTAATAAACCAGGGGTCGTAAGTTCCATCCTCACAGGAGAAAGATGAATTTTGGAAATCAGTTGCAAGTCGTGGCCGTATAGCAAACAGTACCTGTGATGACGAACAATTAGCGACAGGCGTTTTTTTAAGATTTACTCTCAGATGTGATTAAGGCGAATGGCGCAGATAAAGCATTTGCCAAAGCGGTACAGCATAAGGTGGGACGAGGCAGTCTGAATTACATTTTATAGATGTATTTCTCACATATCTCAGAGCCTCTCGCGGTCGTCGTCGTCGTCGTTGTCGTCGTCGTCGTCGTCGCCGCCGCCGCTTCTGCAGAAGTAGCAAATGGCCATCGTAGCAAATGCGGCGAGGGACGCCCTGCCTTCGATTTCGAATGCACAAAGTGTGTGGTCTTGTTTGTCAGTCTATATTTGGTCGGTCTCGTCAGAGGTTGAATGTAGCGAATGGGTGGGAAAGAGCAAGGGGCAGCGGCTGTGTAGAACGAAAACACAAATCCTCAGGGGTGTGAGCGTTTCGAGATGATTCGTATACATGTAAATGTTGGTCGTCAGTGATCATGAGGCCTAATGGATAAGGCGTCGGACTTCGTATCTGAAGATTACAGGTTCGAATGCTGTCACGCTTGTGTTTTTCCAGTTCTGAAAAAGAAACATACCGTTTTAATGTAGCAATTGAGCAGTACGAAACCGTCTGAATGTTGCTGTTGACCATTTTTTGCTTGGAGATGCTCTTGAGCTTGAAACACACACAGCATGACCGGTGTTAACTAGCGAAATGGTCGGCAGAGTGCCAACACCGCGAGTTTTGACTGGCACTTGCACATCTAAAACAACGTCGGAAAGTAACTCGTTCGGCTTTTGAGTCACATAAAGTATGTGTGTTAATTTTGACGCCACTAGCTCTGCTTGTTGTCATGCAATTTCTTTGCCTCTCAGAAATGATTATGACATAAAAGTGAAGTACGTGACGAGTGTGACGTTAGGAAAACATTAGGCAGCATGGAGAGATTCTGTATGGGACCACCCAACCCAAACGAGTACTGTGTGACGTGCTACCCGGCAAGTATTCACCGAGGTAGCCGGCTATCTCAGTCGGTAGAGCGTCAGACTCTTAATCCCAGGGTCGTGGTTTCGAGCCAGACGCTGGGCGGAACGGAATTTTGTTCCGCTGCAGGTGTAAATTACCGTTTTTCTGATTAACGAGATTTAATGGAAATAGCAACTTTAAACTTTGCCTACGTCTCTGTCAGTCGCAAGGAAACTTTATTTGAAGGTGAAGGTGATTTTGTAGACATGTGTGAAAGACATGTTCTGAAATGCAAGTGTTGTGGTTTGGAGAGCACATCGGTTACGTGTCAGATGTGTAGCCAAGCAGTAATTTGTCGCCATAGCTGCAAATATTAGCCGGTAATATGAAGTGTTGTCAGCTAAAGTATGATGATGCAGACGACCGTAAGGACGAAGTACCCAAGAGTACCGCTAGGCCGCGCCTATTTAGCTCAGTGGTAGAGCACTGGTCTAATAAACCGGGGGTCGTAAGTTCCATCCTCACAGGAGAAAGATGAATTTTGGAAATCAGTTGCGCGTCGTGGCCGTATAGCAAACAGTACCTGTGATGTCGAACAATTAGCGACAGGCGTTTTTTTAAGATTTACTCTCAGATGTGATTAAGGCGAATGGCGCAGATAAAGCATTTGCCAAAGCGGTACAGCATAAGGTGGGACGAGGCAGTCTGAATTACATTTTATAGATGTATTTCTCACATATCTCAGAGCCTCTCGCGATGGGTGGGAAAGAGCAAGGGGCAGCGGCTGTGTAGAACGAAAACACAAATCCTCCGGGTGTGAGCGTTTCGAGATGAGTCGTATACATGTAAATGTTGGTCGTCAGTGACCGTGTGGCCTAATGGATAAGGCGTCGGACTTCGTATCTGAAGAGTACAGGTTCGATTGCTGTCACGCTTGAGTTTTTCCAGTTCTGAAAAAGAAACATACCGTTTTAATGTAGCAATTGAGCAGTAGGAAACCGTCTGAATGTTGCTGTTGACCATTTTTTGCTTGGAGATGCCCTTGAGCTTGAAACACACACAGCAAGACCGGTGTTAACTAGCGAAATGGTTAGCAGATTGCCGACACCGCGAGTTTTGACTGGCACTTGCACATCTAAAACAACGTCGGAAGGTAACTCGTTCGGCTTTTGAGTCACATAAAGTATGTGTGTTAATTTTGACGCCGCTAGCTCTGCTTGTTGTCATGCAATTTCTTTGCCTCTCAGAAATGATTATGACATAAAAGTGAAGTACGTGACGAGTGTGACGTTAGGAAAACATTAGGCAGCATGGAGAGATTCTGTATGGGACCACCCAACCCAAACGAGTACTGTGTGACGTGCTACCCGGCAAGTATTCACCGAGGTAGCCGGCTATCTCAGTCGGTAGAGCGTCAGACTTTTAATCCCAGCGTCGTGGGTTCGAGCCAGACGCTGGGCGGAACGGAATTTTGTTCCGTTGCAGGTGTAAATTACCGTTTTTCTGACTAACGAGATTTAATGGAAATAGCAACTTTAAACTTTGCCTACGTCTTTGTCAGTCGCAAGGAAACTCTATTTGAAGGTGAAGGTGATTTTGTAGACATGTGTGAAAGACATGTTCTGAAATGCAAGTGTTGTGGTTTGGAGAGCACATCGGTTACGTGTCAGATGTGTAGCCAAGCAGTAATTTGTCGCCATAGCTGCAGATATTAGCCGGTAATATGAAGTGTTGTCAGCTAAAGTCTGATGATGCAGACGACCGTAAGGACGAAGTACCCAAGAGTACCGCTAGGCTGCGCCTCTTTAGCTCAGTGGTAGAGCACTGGTCTAATAAACCAGGGGTCGTAAGTTCCATCCTCACAGGAGAAAGATGAATTTTGGAAATCAGTTGCGCGTCGTGGCCGTATAGCAAACAGTACCTGTGATGACGAACAATTAGCGACAGGCGTTTTTTTAAGATTTACTCTCAGATGTGATTAAGGCGAATGGCGCAGATAAAGCATTTGCCAAAGCGGTACAGCATAAGGTGGGACGAGGCAGTCTGAATTACATTTTATAGATGTATTTCTCACATACCTCAGAGCCTCTCGCGATGGGTGGGAAAGAGCAAGGGGCAGCGGCTGTGTAGAACGAAAACACAAATCCTCCGGGTGTGAGCGTTTCGAGATGAGTCGTATACATGTAAATGTTGGTCGTCAGTGACCGTGTGGCCTAATGGATAAGGCGTCGGACTTCGTATCTGAAGATTACAGGTTCGATTGCTGTCACGCTTGAGTTTTTCCAGTTCTGAAAAAGAAACATACCGTTTTAATGTAGCAATTGAGCAGTAGGAAACCGTCTGAATGTTGCTGTTGACCATTTTTTGCTTGGAGATGCTCTTGAGCTTGAAACACACACAGCAAGACCGGTGTTAACTAGCGAAATGGTTAGCAGATTGCCGACACCGCGAGTTTTGACTGGCACTTGCACATCTAAAACTACGTCGGAAGGTAACTCGTTCGGCTTTTGAGTCACATAAAGTATGTGTGTTAATTTTGACGCCACTAGCTCTGCTTGTTGTCATGCAATTTCTTTGCCTCTCAGAAATGATTATGACATAAAAGTGAAGTACGTGACGAGTGTGACGTTAGGAAAACATTAGGCAGCATGGAGAGATTCTGTATGGGACCACCCAACCCAAACGAGTACTGTGTGACGTGCTACCCGGCAAGTATTCACCGAGGTAGCCGGCTATCTCAGTCGGTAGAGCGTCAGACTTTTAATCCCAGCGTCGTGGGTTCGAGCCAGACGCTGGGCGGAACGGAATTTTGTTCCGCTGAAGGTGTAAATTACCGTTTTTCTGATTAACGAGATTTAATGGAAATAGCAACTTTAAACTTTGCCTACGTCTTTGTCAGTCGCAAGGAAACTCTATTTGAAGGTGAAGGTGATTTTGTAGACATGTGTGAAAGACATGTTCTGAAATGCAAGTTTTGTGGTTTGGAGAGCACATCGGTTACGTGTCAGATGTGTAGCCAAGCAGTAATTTGTCGCCATAGCTGCAGATATTAGCCGGTAATATGAAGTGTTGTCAGCTAAAGTCTGATGATGCAGACGACCGTAAGGACGAAGTACCCAAGAGTACCGCTAGGCTGCGCCTCTTTAGCTCAGTGGTAGAGCACTGGTCTAATAAACCAGGGGTCGTAAGTTCCATCCTCACAGGAGAAAGATGAATTTTGGAAATCAGTTGCGCGTCGTGGCCGTATAGCAAACAGTACCTGTGATGACGAACAATTAGCGACAGGCGTTTTTTTAAGATTTACTCTCAGATGTGATTAAGGCGAATGGCGCAGATAAAGCATTTGCCAAAGCGGTACAGCATAAGGTTGGACGAGGCAGTCTGAATTACATTTTATAGATGTATTTCTCACATATCTCAGAGCCTCTCGCGGTCGTCGTCGTTGTCGTCGTCGTCGTCGCCGCCGCCGCTTCTGCAGAAGTAGCAAATGGCCATCGTAGCAAATGCGGCGAGGGACGCCCTGCCTTCGATTCCGAATGCACAAAGTGTGTGGTCTTTTTTGTCAGTCTATATTTGGTCGGTCTCGTCGGAGGTTGAATGTAGCGAGGGGTTGGGAAAGAGCAAGGGGCAGCGGCTGTGTAGAACGAAAACACAAATCCTCAGGGGTGTGAGCGTTTCGAGATGAGTCGTATACATGTAAATGTTGGTCGTCAGTGACCGTGTGGCCTAATGGATAAGGCGTCGGACTTCGTATCTGAAGATTACAGGTTCGAATGCGGTCACGCTTGTGTTTTTCCAGTTCTGAAAATGAAACATACCGTTTTAATGTAGCAATTGAGCAGTACGAAACCGTCTGAATGTTGCTGTTAACCATTTTTTGCTTGGAGATGCTCTTGAGCTTGAAACACACACAGCAAGACCGGTGTTAACTAGCGAAATGGTCGGCAGAGTGCCGACACCGCGAGTTTTGACTGGCACTTGCACATCTAAAACAACGTCGGAAAGTAACTCGTTCGGCTTTTGAGTCACATAAAGTATGTGTGTTAATTTTGACGCCACTAGCTCTGCTTGTTGTCACGCAATTTCTTTGCCTCTTAGAAATGATTATGACATAAAAGTGAAGTACGTGACGAGTGTGACGTTAGGAAAACATTAGGCAGCATGGAGAGATTCTGTATGGGAACACCCAACCCAAACGAGTACTGTGTGACGTGCTACCCGGCAAGTATTCACCGAGGTAGCCGGCTATCTCAGTCGGTAGAGCGTCAGATTCTTAATCCCAGGGCCGTGGGTTCGAGCCAGACGCTGGGCGGAACGGAATTTTGTTCCGCTGCAGGTGTAAATTACCGTTTTTCTGATTAACGAGATTTAATGGAAATAGCAACTTTAAACTTTGCCTACGTCTCTGTCAGTCGCAAGGAAACTGTATTTGAAGGTGAAGGTGATTTTGTAGACATGTGTGAAAGACATGTTCTGAAATGCAAGTGTTGTGGTTTGGAGAGCACATCGGTTACGTGTCAGATGTGTAGCCAAGCAGTAATTTGTCGCCATAGCTGCAAATATTAGCCGGTAATATGAAGTGTTGTCAGCTAAAGACTGATGATGCAGACGAACGTAAGGACGAAGTACCCAAGAGTACTGCTAGGCCGCGCCTCTTTAGCTCAGTGGTAGAGCACTGGTCTAATAAACCGGGGGTCGTAAGTTCCATCCTCACAGGAGAAAGATGAATTTTGGAAATCAGTTGCGCGTCGTGGCCGTATAGCAAACAGTACCTGTGATGACGAACAATTAGCGACAGGCGTTTTTTTAAGATTTACTCTCAGATGTGATTAAGGCGAATGGCGCAGATAAAGCATTTGCCAAAGCGGTACAGCATAAGGTGGGACGAGGCAGTCTGAATTACATTTTATAGATGTATTTCTCACATATCTCAGAGCCTCTCGCGGTCGTCGTCGTCGTCGTCGTCGTCGTCGTCGTCGTCGTCGTCGTCGTCGCCGCCGCCGCTTCTGCAGAAGTAGCAAATGGCCATCGTAGCAAATGCGGCGAGGGACGCCCTGCCTTCGATTCCGAATGCACAAAGTGTGTGGTCTTGTTTGTCAGTCTATATTTGGTCGGTCTCGTCAGAGGTTGAATGTAGCGAATGGGTGGGAAAGAGCAAGGGGCAGCGGCTGTGTAGAACGAAAACACAAATCCTCAGGGGTGTGAGCGTTTCGAGATGAGTCGTATACATGTAAATGTTGGTCGTCAGTGACCGTGAGGCCTAATGGATAAGGCGTCGGACTTCGTATCTGAAGATTACAGGTTCGATTGCTGTCACGCTTGTGTTTTTCCAGTTCTGAAAAAGAAACATACCGTTTTAATGTAGCAATTGAGCAGTACGAAACCGTCTGAATGTTGCTGTTGACCATTTTTTGCTTGGAGATGCTCTTGAGCTTGAAACACACACAGCAAGACCGGTGTTAACTAGCGAAATGGTCGGCAGAGTGCCGACACCGCGAGTTTTGACTGGCACTTGCACATCTAAAACAACGTCGGAAAGTAACTCGTTCGGCTTTTGAGTCACATAAAGTATGTGTGTTAATTTTGACGCCACTAGCTCTGCTTGTTGTCATGCAATTTCATTGCCTCTCAGAAATGATTATGACATAAAAGTGAAGTACGTGACGAGTGTGACGTTAGGAAAACATTAGGCAGCATGGAGAGATTCTGTATGGGACCACCCAACCCAAACGAGTACTGTGTGACGTGCTACCCGGCAAGTATTCACCGAGGTAGCCGGCTTTCTTAGTCGGTAGAGCGTCAGACTGTTAATCTCAGGGTCGTGGGTTCGAGCCAGACGCTGGGCGGAATGGAATTTTGTTCCGCTGCAGGTGTAAATTACCGTTTTTCTGATTAACGAGATTTAATGGAAATAGCATCTTTAAACTTTGCCTACGTCTCTGTCAGTCGCAAGGAAACTGTATTTGAAGGTGAAGGTGATTTTGTAGACATGTGTGAAAGACATGTTCTGAAATGCAAGTGTTGTGGTTTGGAGAGCACATCGGTTACGTGTCAGATGTGTAGCCAAGCAGTAATTTGTCGCCATAGCTGCGAATATTAGCCGGTAATATGAAGTGTTGTCAGCTAAAGTCTGATGATGCAGACGACCGTAAGGACGAAGTACCCAAGAGTACCGCTAGGCCGCGCCTCTTTAGCTCAGTGGTAGAGCACTGGTCTAATAAACTGGGGGTCGTAAGTTCCATCCTCACAGGAGAAAGATGAATTTTGGAAATCAGTTGCGCGTCGTGGCCGTATAGCAAACAGTACCTGTGATGACGAACAATTAGCGACAGGCGTTTTTTTAAGATTTACTCTCAGATGTGATTAAGGCGAATGGTGCAGATAAAGCATTTGCCAAAGCGGTACAGCATAAGGTGGGACGAGGCAGTCTGAATTACATTTTATAGATGTATTTCTCACATATCTCAGAGCCTCTCGCGATCTTCATCGTCGTCGTCGTCGTCATCGTCGTCGTCGTCGCCGCCGCTTCTGCAGAAGTAGCAAATGGCCATCGTACCAAATGCGGCGAGGGACGCCCTGCCTTCGATTCCGAATGCACAAAGTGTGTGGTCTTGTATCTCAGTCTATATTTGGTCGGTCTCGTCAGAGGTTGAATGTAGCGAATGGGTGGGAAAGAGCAAGGGGCAGCGGCTGTGTAGAACGAAAACACAAATCCTCAGGGGTGTGAGCGTTTCGAGATGAGTCGTATACATGTAAATGTTGGTCGTCAGTGACCGTGAGGCCTAATGGATAAGGCGTCGGACTTCGTATCTGAAGATTACAGGTTCGAATGCTGTCACGCTTGTGTTTCTCCAGTTCTGAAAAAGAAACATACCGTTTTAATGTAGCAATTGAGCAGTACGAAACCGTCTGAATGTTGCTGTTGACCATTTTTTGCTTGGAGATGCTCTTGAGCTTGAAACACACACAGCAAGACCGGTGTTAACTAGCGAAATGGTCGGCAGAGTGCCGACACCGCGAGCTTTGACTGGCACTTGCACATCTAAAACAACGTCGGAAAGTAACTCGTTCGGCTTTTGAGTCACATAAAGTATGTGTGTTACTTTTGACGCCACTAGCTCTGCTTGTTGTCATGCAATTTCTTCGCCTCTCAGAAATGATTATGACATAAAAGTGAAGTACGTGACGAGTGTGACGTTAGGAAAACATTAGGCACCATGGAGAGATTCTGTATGGGACCACCCAACCCAAACGAGTACTGTGTGACGTGCTACCCGGCAAGTATTCACCGAGGTAGTCGGCTATCTCAGTCGGTAGAGCGTCAGACTGTTAATCCCAGGGTCGTGGGTTCGAGCAAGACGCTGGGAGGAACGGAATTTTGTTCCGCTGCAGGTGTAAATTACCGTTTTTCTGATTAACGAGATTTAATGGAAATAGCAACTTTAAACTTTGCCTACGTCTCTGTCAGTCGCAAGGAAACTGTTTTTGAAGGTGAAGGTGATTTTGTAGACATGTGTGAAAGACATGTTCTGAAATGCAAGTGTTGTGGTTTGGAGAGCACATCGGTTACGTGTCAGATGTGTAGCCAAGCAGTAATTTGTCGCCATAGCTGCAAATATTAGCCGGTAATATGAAGTGTTGTCAGCTAAAGTCTGATGATGCAGACGACCGTAAGGACGAAGTACCCATGAGTACCGCGAGGCTGCGCCTCTTTAGCTCAGTGGTAGAGCACTGGTCTAATTAACCGGGGGTCGTAAGTTCCATCCTCACAGGAGAAAGATGAATTTTGGAAATCAGTTGCGCGTCGTGGCCGTATAGCAAACAGTACCTGTGATGACGAACAATTAGCGACAGGCGTTTTTTTAAGATTTACTCTCAGATGTGATTAAGGCGAATGGCGCAGATAAAGCATTTGCCAAAGCGGTACAGCATAAGGTGGGACGAGGCAGTCTGAATTACATTTTATAGATGTATTTCTCACATATCTCAGAGCCTCTCGCGGTCGTCGTCGTCGTCGTCGTCGTCGTCGTCGTCGTCGTCGTCGTCGTCGTCGTCGTCGTCGTCGCCGCCGCCGCTTCTGCAGAAGTAGCAAATGGCCATCGTAGCAAATGCGGCGAGGGACGCCCTGCCTTCGATTCCGAATGCACAAAGTGTGTGGTCTTGTTTGTCAGTCTATATTTGGTCGGTCTCGTCAGAGGTTGAATGTAGCGAATGGGTGGGAAAGAGCAAGGGGCAGCGGCTGTGTAGAACGAAAACACAAATCCTCAGGGGTGTGAGCGTTTCGAGATGAGTCGTATACATGTAAATGTTGGTCGTCAGTGACCGTGAGGCCTAATGGATAAGGCGTCGGACTTCGTATCTGAAGATTACAGGTTCGAATGCTGTCACGCTTGTGTTTTTCCAGTTCTGAAAAAGAAACATACCGTTTTAATGTAGCAATTGAGCAGTACGAAACCGTCTGAATGTTGCTGTTGACCATTATTTGCTTGGAGATGCTCTTGAGCTTGAAACACACACAGCAAGACCGGTGTTAACTAGCGAAATGGTCGGCAGAGTGCCGACACCGCCAGTTTTGACTGGCACTTGCACATCTAAAACAACGTCGGAAAGTAACTCGTTCGGCTTTTGACTCACATAAAGTATGTGTGTTAATTTTGACGCCACTAGCTCTGCTTGTTGTCATGCAATTTCTTTGCCTCTCAGAAATGATTATGACATAAAAGTGAAGTTCGTGACGAATGTGACGTTAGGAAAACATTAGGCACCATGGAGAGATTCTGTATGGGACCACCCAACCCAAACGAGTACTGTGTGACGTGCTACCCGGCAAGTATTCACCGAGGTAGCCGGCTAGCTCAGTCGGTAGAGCGTCAGACTCTTAATCCCAGGGTCGTGGGTTCTAGCCAGACGCTGGGCGGAACGGAATTTTGTTTCGCTGCAGGTGTAAATTACCGTTTTTCTGATTAACGAGATTTAATGGAAATAGCAACTTTAAACTTTGCCTACGTCTCTGTCAGTCGCAAGGAAACTGTTTTTGAAGGTGAAGGTGATTTTGTAGACATGTGTGAAAGACATGTTCTGAAATGCAAGTGTTGTGGTTTGGAGAGCACATCGGTTACGTGTCAGATGTGTAGCCAAGCAGTAATTTGTCGCCATAGCTGCAAATATTAGCCGGTAATATGAAGTGTTGTCAGCTAAAGTCTGATGATGCAGACGACCGGAAGGACGAAGTACCCAAGAGTACCGCTAGGCCGCGCCTCTTTAGCTCAGTGGTAGAGCACTGGTCTAATAAACCAGGGGTCGTGAGTTCCATCCTCACAGGAGGAAGATGAATTTTGGAAATCAGTTGCGCGTCGTGGCCGTATAGGAAACAGTACCTGTGATGACGAACAATTAGCGACAGGCGTTATTTTAAGATTTACTCTCAGATGTGATTAAGGCGAATGGCGCAGATAAAGCGTTTGCCAAAGCGGTACAGCATAAGGTGGGACGAGGCAGTCTGAATTACATTTTATAGATGTATTTCTCACATATCTCAGAGCCTCTCGCGATCTTCGTCGTCGTCGTCGTCGTCGTCGTCGTCGTCGTCGCCGCCTCTTCTGCAGAAGTAGCAAATGGCCATCGTAGCAAATGCGGCGAGGGACGCCCTGCCTTCGATTCCGAATGCACAAAGTGTGTGGTCTTGTTTCTCAGTCTATATTTGGTCGGTCTCGTCAGAGGTTGAACGTAACGAATGGGTGGGAAAGAGCAAGGGGCAGCGGCTGTGTAGAACGAAAACACAAATCCTCAGGGGTGTGAGCGTTTCGAGATGAGTCGTATACATGTAAATGTTGGTCGTCAGTGAAAGTGTGGCCTAATGGATAAGGCGTCGGACTTCGTATCTGAAGATTACAGGTTCGAATGCTGTCACGCTTGTGTTTTTCCAGTTCTGAAAATGAAACATACCGTTTTAATGTAGCAATTGAGCAGTACGAAACCGTCTGAATGTTATGTTGACCATTTTTTGCTTGGAGATGCTCTTGAGCTTGAAACACACACAGCAAGACCGGTGTTAACTAGCGAAATGGTCGGCAGAGTGCAGACACCGCGAGTTTTGACTGGCACTTGCACATCTAAAACAACGTCGGAAAGTAACTCGTTCGGCTTTTGAGTCACATAAAGTATGTGTGTTAATTTTGACGCCACTAGCTCTGCTTGTTGTCATGCAATTTCTTTGCCTCTCAGAAATGATTATGACATAAAAGTGAAGTACGTGACGAGTGTGACGTTAGGAAAACATTAGGCAGCATGGAGAGATTCTGTATGGGACCACCCAACCCAAACGAGTACTGTGTGACGTGCTACCCTGCAAGTATTCACCGAGGTAGCCGGCTAGCTCAGTCGGTAAAGCGTCAGACTCTTAATCCCAGGGTCGTGGGTTCGAGCCAGACGCTGGGCGGAACGGAATTTTGTTCCGCTGCAGGTGTAAATTACCGTTTTTCTGATTAACGAGATTTAATGGAAATAGCAACTTTAAACTTTGCCTACGTCTCTGTCAGTCGCAAGGAAACTGTATTTGAAGGTGAAGGTGATTTTGTAGACATGTGTGAAAGACATGTTCTGAAATGCAAGTTTTGTGGTTTGGAGAGCACATCGGTTACGTGTCAGATGTGTAGCCAAGCAGTAATTTGTCTCCATAGCTGCAAATATTAACCGGTAATATGAAGTGTTGTCAGCTAAAGTCTGATGAAGCAGACGACCGTATGGACGAAGTACCGAAGAGTACCGCTAGGCCGCGCCTTTTTAGCTCAGTGGTAGAGCACTGGTCTAATAAACCAGGGGTCGTAAGTTCCATCCTCACAGAAGAAAGATGAATTTTGGAAATCAGTTGCGCGTCGTGGCCGTATAACAAACAGTACCTGTGATGACGAACAATTAGCGACAGGCGTTTTTTTAAAAATTACTCTCAGATGTGATTAAGGCGAATGGCGCAGATAAAGCATTTGCCAAAGCGTTACTGCATAAG
Source organism: Schistocerca gregaria (assembly GCF_023897955.1). Lineage (NCBI taxonomy): Eukaryota > Metazoa > Arthropoda > Insecta > Orthoptera > Acrididae > Schistocerca > Schistocerca gregaria. The sequence continues at coordinate 41,718,532 of NC_064927.1, forward strand.
GTGGGACGAGGCAGTCTGAATTACATTTTATAGATGTATTTCTCACATATCTCAGAGCCTCTCGCGATGGGTGGGAAAGAGCAAGGGGCAGCGGCTGTGTAGAACGAAAACACAAATCCTCAGGGGTGTGAGCGTTTCGAGATGAGTCGTATACATGTAAATGTTGGTCGTCAGTGTCCGTGTGGCCTAATGGATAAGGCGTCGGACTTCGTATCTGAAGATTACAGGTTCGAATGCTGTCACGCTTGTGTTTTTCCAGTTCTGAAAAAGAAACATACCGTTTTAATGTAGCAATTGAGCAGTACGAAACCGTCTGAATGTTGCTGTTGACCATTTTTTGCTTGGAGATGCTTCAAGATGTTTCAAGAGCTTGAAACACACACAGCAAGACCGGTGTTAACTAGCGAAATGGTCGGCAGAGTGCCGACACCGCGAGTTTTGACTGGCACTTGCACATCTAAAACAACGTCGGAAAGTAACTCGTTCGGCTTTTGAGTCACATAAAGTATGTGTGTTAATTTTGACGCCACTAGCTCTGCTTGTTGTCATGCAATTTCTTTGCCTCTCAGAAATGATTATGACATAAAAGTGAAGTACGTGACGAGTGTGACGTTAGGAAAACATTAGGCACCATGGAGAGATTCTGTATGGGACCACCCAACCCAAACGGGTACTGTGTGACGTGCTACCCGGCAATTATTTACCGAGGTAGCCGGCTAGCTCAGTCGGTAGAGCGTCAGACTCTTAATCCCAGGGTCGTGGGTTCGAGCCAGACGCTGGGCGGAATGGAATTTTGTTCCGCTGCAGGTGTAAATTACCGTTTTTCTGATTAACGAGATATAATGGAAATAGCAACTTTAAACTTTGCCTACGTCTCTGTCAGTCGCAAGGAAACTGTTTTTGAAGGTGAAGGTGATTTTGTAGACATGTGTGAAAGACATGTTCTGAAATGCAAGTGTTGTGGTTTGGAGAGCACATCGGTTACGTGTCAGATGTGTAGCCAAGCAGTAATTTGTCGCCATAGCTGCAAATATTAGCCGGTAATATGAAGTGTTGTCAGCTAAAGTCTGATGATGCAGACGACCGTAAGGACGAAGTACCGAAGAGTACCGCTAGGCCGCGCCTCTTTAGCTCAGTGGTAGAGTACTGGTCTAATAAACCAGGGGTCGTGAGTTCCATCCTCACAGGAGAAAGATGAATTTTGGAAATCAGTTGCGCGTCGTTGCCGTATAGGAAACAGTACCTGTGATGACGAACAATTAGCAACAGGCGTTATTTTAAGATTTACTCTCAGATGTGATTAAGGCGAATGGCGCAGATAAAGCGTTTGCCAAAGCGGTACAGCATAAGGTGGGACGAGGCAGTCTGAATTACATTTTATTGATGTATTTCTCACATATCTCAGAGCCTCTCGCGATGGGTGGGAAAGAGCAAGGGGCAGCGGCTGTGTAGAACGAAAACACAAATCCTCAGGGGTGTGAGCGTTTCGAGATGAGTCGTATACATGTAAATGTTGGTCGTCAGTGAAAGTGTGGCCTAATGGATAAGGCGTCGGACTTCGTATCTGAAGATTACAGGTTCGAATGCTGTCACGCTTGTGTTTTTCCAGTTTTGAAAATGAAACATACCGTTTTAATGTAGCAATTGAGCAGTACGAAACCGTCTGAATGTTGCTGTTGACCATTTTTTGCTTGGAGATGCTCTTGAGCGTGAAACACACACGGCAAGACCGGTGTTAACTAGCGAAATGGTCGGCAGAGTGCAGACACCGCGAGTTTTGACTGGCACTTGCACATCTAAAACAACGTCGGAAAGTAACTCGTTCGGCTTTTGAGTCACATAATGTATGTGTGTTAATTTTGACGCCACTAGCTCTGCTTGTTGTCATGCAATTTCTTTGCCTCTCAGAAATGATTATGACATAAAAGTGAAGTACGTGACGAGTGTGACGTTAGGAAAACATTAGGCACCATGGAGAGATTCTGTATGGGACCACCCAACCCAAACGGGTACTGTGTGACGTGCTACCCGGCAATTATTTACCGAGGTAGCCGGCTAGCTCAGTCGGTAGAGCGTCAGACTCTTAATCCCAGGGTCGTGGGTTCGAGCCAGACGCTGGGCGGAACGGAATTTTGTTCCGCTGCAGGTGTAAATTACCGTTTTTGTGATTAACGAGATATAATGGAAATAGCAACTTTAAACTTTGCCTACGTCTCTGTCAGTCGCAAGGAAACTGTTTTTGAAGGTGAAGGTGATTTTGTAGACATGTGTGAAAGACATGTTCTGAAATGCAAGTGTTGTGGTTTGGAGAGCACATCGGTTACGTGTCAGATGTGTAGCCAAGCAGTAATTTGTCGCCATAGCTGCAAATATTAGCCGGTAATATGAAGTGTTGTCAGCTAAAGTCTGATGATGCAGACGACCGTAAGGACGAAGTACCGAAGAGTACCGCTAGGCCGCGCCTCTTTAGCTCAGTGGTAGAGTACTGGTCTAATAAACCAGGGGTCGTGAGTTCCATCCTCACAGGAGAAAGATGAATTTTGGAAATCAGTTGCGCGTCGTTGCCGTATAGGAAACAGTACCTGTGATGACGAACAATTAGCAACAGGCGTTATTTTAAGATTTACTCTCAGATGTGATTAAGGCGAATGGCGCAGATAAAGCGTTTGCCAAAGCGGTACAGCATAAGGTGGGACGAGGCAGTCTGAATTACATTTTATAGATGTATTTCTCACATATCTCAGAGCCTCTCGCGATGGGTGGGAAAGAGCAAGGGGCAGCGGCTGTGTAGAACGAAAACACAGATCCTCAGGGGTGTGAGCGTTTCGAGATGAGTCGTATACATGTAAATGTTGGTCGTCAGTGTCCGTGTGGCCTAATGGATAAGGCGTCGGACTTCGTATCTGAAGATTACAGGTTCGAATGCTGTCACGCTTGTGTTTTTCCAGTTCTGAAAAAGGAACATGCCGTTTTAATGTAGCAATTGAGCAGTACGAAACCGTCTGAATGTTGCTGTTGACCATTTTTTGCTTGGAGATGCTCTTGAGCTTGAAACACACACAGCAAGACCGGTGTTAACTAGCGAAATGGTCGGCAGAGTGCCGACACCGCGAGTTTTGACTGGCACTTGCACATCTAAAACAACGTCGGAAAGTAACTCGTTCGGCTTTTGAGTCACATAAAGTATGTGTGTTAATTTTGACGCCACTAGCTCTGCTTGTTGTCATGCAATTTCTTTGCCTCTCAGAAATGATTATGACATAAAAGTGAAGTACGTGACGAGTGTGACGTTAGGAAAACATTAGGCACCATGGAGAGATTCTGTATGGGACCACCCAACCCAAACGAGTACTGTGTGACGTGCTACCCGGCAAGTATTTACCGAGGTAGACGGCTAGCTCAGTCGGTAGAGCGTCAGACACTTAATCCCAGGGTCGTGGGTTCGAGCCAGACGCTGGGCGGAACGGAATTTTGTTCCGCTGCAGGTGTAAATTACCGTTTTTCTGATTAACGAGATTTAATGGAAATAGCAACTTTAAACTTTGCCTACGTCTCTGTCAGTCGCAAGGAAACTGTTTTTGAAGGTGAAGGTGATTTTGTAGACATGTGTGAAAGACATGTTCTGAAATGCAAGTGTTGTGGTTTGGAGAGCACATCGGTTACGTGTCAGATGTGTAGCCAAGCAGTAATTTGTCGCCATAGCTGCAAATATTAGCCGGTAATATGAAGTGTTGTCAGCTAAAGTCTGATGATGCAGACGACCGGAAGGACGAAGTACCCAAGAGTACCGCTAGGCCGCGCCTCTTTAGCTCAGTGGTAGAGCACTGGTCTAATAAACCAGGGGTCGTGAGTTCCATCCTCACAGGAGAAAGATGAATTTTGGAAATCAGTTGCGCGTCGTGGCCGTATAGGAAACAGTACCTGTGATGACGAACAATTAGCGACAGGCGTTATTTTAAGATTTACTCTCAGATGTGATTAAGGCGAATGGCGCAGATAAAGCGTTTGCCAAAGCGGAACAGCATAAGGTGGGACGAGGCAGTCTGAATTACATTTTATAGATGTATTTCTCAGATATCTCAGAGCCTCTCGCGATCTTCGTCGTCGTCGTCGTCGTCGTCGTCGCCGATGCCGCTTCTGCAGAAGTAGCAAATGGCCATCGTAGCAAATGCGGCGAGGGACGCCCTGCCTTCGATTCCGAATGCACAAAGTGTGTGGTCTTGTTTCTCAGTCTATATTTGGCCGGTCTCGTCAGAGGTTGAATGTAACGAATGGGTGGGAAAGAGCAAGGTGCAGCGGCTGTGTAGAACGAAAACACAAATCCTCAGGGGTGTGAGCGTTTCGAGATGAGTCGTATACATGTAAATGTTGGTCGTCAGTGAAAGTGTGGCCTAATGGATAAGGCGTCGGACTTCGTATCTGAAGATTACAGGTTCGAATGCTGTCACGCTTGTGTTTTTCCAGTTCTGAAAATGAAACATACCGTTTTAATGTAGCAATTGAGCAGTACGAAACCGTCTGAATGTTATGTTGACCATTTTTTGCTTGGAGATGCTCTTGAGCTTGAAACACACACAGCAAGACCGGTGTTAACTAGCGAAATGGTCGGCAGAGTGCAGACACCGCGAGTTTTGACTGGCACTTGCACATCTAAAACAACGTCGGAAAGTAACTCGTTCGGCTTTTGAGTCACATAATGTATGTGTGTTAATTTTGACGCCACTAGCTCTGCTTGTTGTCATGCAATTTCTTTGCCTCTCAGAAATGATTATGACATAAAAGTGAAGTACGTGACGAGTGTGACGTTAGGAAAACATTAGGCAGCATGGAGAGATTCTGTATGGGACCACCCAACCCAAACGAGTACTGTGTGACGTGCTACCCTGCAAGTATTTACCGAGGTAGACGGCTAGCTCAGTCGGTAGAGCGTCAGACACTTAATCCCAGGGTCGTGGGTTCGAGCCAGACGCTGGGCGGAACGGAATTTTGTTCCGCTGCAGGTGTAAATTACCGTTTTTCTGATTAACGAGATTTAATGGAAATAGCAACTTTAAACTTTGCCTACGTCTCTGTCAGTCGCAAGGAAACTGTTTTTGAAGGTGAAGGTGATTTTGTAGACATGTGTGAAAGACATGTTCTGAAATGCAAGTGTTGTGGTTTGGAGAGCACATCGGTTACGTGTCAGATGTGTAGCCAAGCAGTAATTTGTCGCCATAGCTGCAAATATTAGCCGGTAATATGAAGTGTTGTCAGCTAAAGTCTGATGATGCAGACGACCGGAAGGACGAAGTACCCAAGAGTACCGCTAGGCCGCGCCTCTTTAGCTCAGTGGTAGAGCACTGGTCTAATAAACCAGGGGTCGTGAGTTCCATCCTCACAGGAGAAAGATGAATTTTGGAAATCAGTTGCGCGTCGTGGCCGTATAGGAAACAGTACCTGTGATGACGAACAATTAGTGACAGGCGTTATTTTAAGATTTACTCTCAGATGTGATTAAGGCGAATGGCGCAGATAAAGCGTTTGCCAAAGCGGAACAGCATAAGGTGGGACGAGGCAGTCTGAATTACATTTTATAGATGTATTTCTCACATATCTCAGAGCCTCTCGCGATCTTCGTCGTCGTCGTCGTCGTCGCCGATGCCGCTTCTGCAGAAGTAGCAAATGGCCATCGTAGCAAATGCGGCGAGGGACGCCCTGCCTTCGATTCCGAATGCACAAAGTGTGTGGTCTTGTTTCTCAGTCTATATTTGGCCGGTCTCGTCAGAGGTTGAATGTAACGAATGGGTGGGAAAGAGCAAGGTGCAGCGGCTGTGTAGAACGAAAACACAAATCCTCAGGGGTGTGAGCGTTTCGAGATGAGTCGTATACATGTAAATGTTGGTCGTCAGTGAAAGTGTGGCCTAATGGATAAGGCGTCGGACTTCGTATCTGAAGATTACAGGTTCGAATGCTGTCACGCTTGTGTTTTTCCAGTTCTGAAAATGAAACATACCGTTTTAATGTAGCAATTGAGCAGTACGAAACCGTCTGAATGTTATGTTGACCATTTTTTGCTTGGAGATGCTCTTGAGCTTGAAACACACACAGCAAGACCGGTGTTAACTAGCGAAATGGTCGGCAGAGTGCAGACACCGCGAGTTTTGACTGGCACTTGCACATCTAAAACAACGTCGGAAAGTAACTCGTTCGGCTTTTGAGTCACATAATGTATGTGTGTTAATTTTGACGCCACTAGCTCTGCTTGTTGTCATGCAATTTCTTTGCCTCTCAGAAATGATTATGACATAAAAGTGAAGTACGTGACGAGTGTGACGTTAGGAAAACATTAGGCAGCATGGAGAGATTCTGTATGGGACCACCCAACCCAAACGAGTACTGTGTGACGTGCTACCCTGCAAGTATTCTCCGAGGTAGCCGGCTAGCTCAGTCGGTAGAGCGTCAGACACTTAATCCCAGGGTCGTGGGTTCGAGCCAGACGCTGGGCGGAACGGAATTTTGTTCCGCTGCAGGTGTAAATTACCGTTTTTCTGATTAACGAGATTTAATTGAAATAGCAACTTTAAACTTTGCCTACGTCTCTGTCAGTCGCAAGGAAACTGTTTTTGAAGGTGAAGGTGATTTTGTAGACATGTGTGAAAGACATGTTCTGAAATGCAAGTTTTGTGGTTTGGAGAACACATCGGTTACGCGTCAGATGTGAAGCCAAGCAGTAATTTGTCGCCATAGCTGCAAATATTAACCGGTAATATGAAGTGTTGTCAGCTAAAGTCTGATGATGCAGACGACCGTAAGGACGAAGTAACCAAGAGTACCGCTAGGCCGCGCCTCTTTAGCTCAGTGGTAGAGCACTGGTCTAATAAACCAGGGGTCGTAAGTTCCATCCTCACAGAAGAAAGATGAATTTTGGAAATCAGTTGCGCGTCGTGGCCGTATAGGAAACAGTACCTGTGATGACGAACAATTAGCGACAGGCGTTATTTTAAGATTTACTCTCAGATGTGATTAAGGCGTCGTCGTCGTCGTCGCCGCCGCCGCTTCTGCAGAAGTAGCAAATGGCCATCGTAGCAAATGCGGCGAGGGACGCCCTGCCTTCGATTCTGAATGCACAAAGTGTGTGGTCTTGTTTCTCAGTCTATATTTGGTCGGTCTCGTCAGAGGTTGAATGTAACGAATGGGTGGGAAAGAGCAAGGGGAAGCGGCTGTGTAGAACGAAAACACAAATCCTCAGGGGTGTGAGCGTTTCGAGATGAGTCGTATACATGTAAATGTTGGTCGTCAGTGAAAGTGTGGCCTAATGGATAAGGCGTCGGACTTCGTATCTGAAGATTACAGGTTCGAATGCTGTCACGCTTGTGTTTTTCCAGTTCTGAAAATGAAACATACCGTTTTAATGTAGCAATTGAGCAGTACGAAACCGTCTGAATGTTGCTGTTGACCATTTTTTGCTTGGAGATGCTCTTGAGCTTGAAACACACACAGCAAGACCGGTGTTAACTAGCGAAATGGTCGGCAGAGTGCAGACACCGCGAGTTTTGACTGGCACTTGCACATCTAAAACAACGTCGGAAAGTAACTCGTTCGGCTTTTGAGTCACATAAAGAATGTGTGTTAATTTTGACGCCACTAGCTCTGCTTGTTGTCATGCAATTTCTTTGCCTCACAGAAATGATTGTGACATAAAAGTGAAGTACGTGACGAGTGTGACGTTAGGAAAACATTAGGCAGCATGGAGAGATTCTGTATGGGACCACCCAACCCAAACGAGTACTGTGCTACCCTGCAAGTATTCACCGAGGTAGCCGGCTAGCTCAGTCGGTAGACCGTCAGACTCTTAATCCCACGGTCGTGGGTTCGAGCCAGACGCTGGGCAGAGCGGAATTTTGTTCCGCTGCATGAGTAAATTACCGTTTTTCTGATTAATGAGATTTAATGGAAATAGCAACTTTAAACTTTGCCTACGTCTCTGTCAGTCGCAAGGAAACTGTATTTGAAGGTGAAGGTGATTTTGTAGACATGTGTGAAAGACATGTTCTGAAATGCAAGTTTTGTTTTTTGGAGAGCACATCGGTTACGTGTCAGATGTGTAGCCAAGCAGTAATTTGTCGCCATAGCTGCAAATATTAACCGGTAATATGAAGTGTTGTCAGCTAAAGTCTGATGATGCAGACGACCGTAAGGACGAAGTACCCAAGAGTACCGCTAGGCCGCGCCTCTTTAGCTCAGTGGTAGAGCACTGGTCTAATAAACCAGGGGTCGTAAGTTCCATCCTCACAGAAGAAAGATGAATTTTGGAAATCAGTTGCGCGTCGTGGCCGTATAACAAACAGTACCTGTGATGACGAACAATTAGCGACAGGCGTTTTTTTAAGAATTACTCTCAGATGTGATTAAGGCGAATGGCGCAGATAAAGCATTTGCCAAAGCGGTACAGCATAAGGTGGGACGAGGCAGTCTGAATTACATTTTATAGATGTATTTCTCACATATCTCACATATCTCAGAGCCTCTCGCGATGGGTGGGAAAGAGCAAGGGGCAGCGGCTGTGTAGAACGAAAACACAAATCCTCAGGGGTGTGAGCGTTTCGAGATGAGTCGTATACATGTAAATGTTGGTCGTCAGTGAAAGTGTGGCCTAATGGATAAGGCGTCGGACTTCGTATCTGAAGATTACAGGTTCGAATGCTGTCACGCTTGTGTTTTTCCAGTTCTGAAAATGAAACATACCGTTTTAATGTAGCAATTGAGCAGTACGAAACCGTCTGAATGTTGCTGTTGACCATTTTTTGCTTGGAGATGCTCTTGAGCTTGAAACACACACAGCAAGACCGGTGTTAACTAGCGAAATGGTCGGCAGAGTGCAGACACCGCGAGTTTTGACTGGCACTTGCACATCTAAAACAACGTCGGAAAGTAACTCGTTCGGCTTTTGAGTCACATAAAGTATGTGTGTTAATTTTGACGCCACTAGCTCTGCTTGTTGTCATGCAATTTCTTTGCCCCACAGAAATGATTATGACATAAAAGTGAAGTACGTGACGAGTGTGGCGTTAGGAAAACATTAGGCAGCATGGAGAGATTCTGTATGGGACCACCCAACCCAAACGAGTACTGTGCTACCCTGCAAGTATTCACCGAGGTAGCCGGCTAGCTCAGTCGGTAGAGCGTCAGACTCTTAATCCCAGGGTCGTGGGTTCGAGCCAGACGCTGGGCAGAACGGAATTTTGTTCCGCTGCAGGTGTAAATTACCGTTTTTCTGATTAACGAGATTTAATGGAAATAGCAACTTTAAACTTTGCCTACGTCTCTGTCAGTCGCAAGGAAACTGTTTTTGAAGGTGAAGGTGATTTTGTAGACATGTGTGAAAGACATGATCTGAAATGCAAGTGTTGTGGTTTGGAGAGCACATCGGTTACGTGTCAGATGTGTAGCCAAGCAGTAATTTGTCGCCATAGCTGCAAATATTAGCCGGTAATATGAAGTGTTGTCAGCTAAAGTCTGATGATGCAGACGACCGTAAGGACGAAGTACCCAAGAGTACCGCTAGGCCGCGCCTCTTTAGCTCAGTGGTAGAGCACTGGTCTAATAAACCAGGGGTCGTAAGTTCCATCCTCACAGAAGAAAGATGAATTTTGGAAATCAGTTGCGCGTCGTGGCCGTATAGGAAACAGTACCTGTGATGACGAACAATTAGCGACAGGCGTTATTTTAAGATTTACTCTCAGATGTGATTAAGGCGAATGGCGCAGATAAAGCGTTTGCCAAAGCGGTACAGCATAAGGTGGGACGAGGCAGTCTGAATTACATTTTATAGATGTATTTCTCACATATCTCAGAGCATCTCGCGATGGGTGGGAAAGAGCAAGGGGCAGCGGCTGTGTAGAACGAAAACACAAATCCTCAGGGGTGTGAGCGCTTCGAGATGAGTCGTATACATGTAAATGTTGGTCGTCAGTGTCCGTGTGGCCTAATGGATAGACGTTCTGGCTTTAGCCGTCGCCGCGGTCGGACGTGCTTGTTGTTTACTCCGCGTACGTTAGCGCTATCGCCGGTGTTTGGTGTTTACGTGAAGTTAGCTGTACATTTTCGCTGTTATTTTTTGAGTGGTGTCTCTGATAAGTGTTTTTATAGTGCTTTCGTCCGTTCCACGTTTCGTGCTTCGCCGCAATTTCGGTTGTTGCCGGAATTTCGTCGGAACCGACGACCATGTCTGACACCGTCAGGAAGAATACTTTAGTCTTCTCGTTCGAGAAAGAAACACGGCCGGTCCAACCCACTGCGCTGGAAATCCACGATTGGCTGACTGAGGTAATCGGTATAAATTCTGACTCTGTTCATACCACGCAATTAGATGCTGAAAAATACTGTGTTTTTGTTAAATTTCTGAACTCAGTGACAGTCGATAAGTTGCTTGCAAAATGGGGTAATTCCGTCGAATTTGTTCATCGAGACGGTTCAAAAAGTAATGTCTCTGTACGAAAAGCTGATATCATGTACACCAATGTCAGGATTTTGAATGTTCCAATTGAAATTGATAATCAGTTGATCAAGGACGCTCTATCTAAATATGGCGAAGTTAAATCTATCTATAACGAAAGATGGTCGAAGCTATACAAGATACAGTGTTTTAATGGCATTAGATCCGTTGAAATGGAGGTGAAAGCCAACATTCCGTCCCATATATCCGTTGCAGGCCATAAAGCACATGTTGTGTATTCTGGTCAGGAGCGCACGTGCAATATTTGCAATGAGACAGGTCATTTCCGACAAGATTGTCCGCGCCGTGTTTTTGTTCTTCGGAACAATCTAACACAGCGTCAAAAACTGACCCTCAGCGATGTCTTACCAAATAGCACTTCCCTTCTTTCGGTTAACGACAGTGGTGCATGTACTTCTGCAGTGCCCGCCATAACTACTACGGAGTTCCCTCCCCTGAGCGTCATTACATCACACCCTTCTGTTCCCGATTGCGATCTCCAGAATAAGAAGCGACCGTTGGAAATGACCGATGACGGCTCGGACGGCGAGTCCGCCCGTAATTCGCCTTCCACCCGCAAGCAGAAGCAGTGTAATGCGGATGTGCTCGAGGAAACAAACAGTACATGTATTGACGTGACGACAGCCGCTAAGGCAACCCGGCCGCTGTCGGCAGCTGAACAGGTACAAACGGTCCACGGAGGGGACGCAGTAACGATTGTCGCGGAGACGGAAGAGGCGCACTCCGAAGCACAAGAGGTGACGGAGCGGAACCCAACTCAAGAATTTACAGACCCACAAACCGCCGACTCAGTCAGTGCTCTGGAGCTAGTGACGGAAGAACAAGGAAATGGCACTCGTAAAAAGGACGCTGTTGAGGCAGCTTCGGTCACAACGGTGGTAAAGATAGACAATCCGAATGACGGCGCGTTGAACCAAGATGTCCGAAGACGCCGACTCAAACTGCAACCTAATCTCAAAGCTTCCCGTAACCAAAGCAAACAACAACCAGCACAAGAGGAAGCGACGGCCAAGAACGTCTTGTATGAAATCATCACGGAAAGACCTAAGGAGGTACCTTCAAGTGACATTAGTGATGCAAAGCCCCTCGGTAAAACTAAAACCCGAGATGTTCGGAATCCTGCACCAAAATGAGGCTGTAAGATGAAAAAAAAAAAAAGGATTTTGTTGAACCAGTTTCATTTCTAATTGTACTACTGTCTTAGTCATATTTCAGAGGAACCAGATGAAGTGTTTACCGAGCTTCAAATACTGACTATTCTTTTAGATGTTTGTTTAAGCAGAGTCGTTTCTCCCTTCTAGGAGCTGCACATCTCTTTTTTTTTATTAATATTTTGTTATCTTTTTAATCACTTATTTACTTTTTATGCAACCTAAATGTCCCAGGCATATACAATTACGACTATCAATATTAACAGGATTACATCCGTGACTAAAGTTACAGCGCTCAAGGATTATTTATATGAGTCAGGGACGGACATTGCTTTCCTACAGGAAGTAGTGCTGACTAATCTTACAGTGCCTGGATATTTGGCGATTTTAAATGTCTCACTTGACACCAACGTCGGTACAGCAATTTTAGTCAGGGAGGGGATTCCTGTCTCGGATATCGAGAGGTTGGACTCCGGCAGAGCGATAGGTATAAAAGTCTTTGGTTCTACCCTTATCAATCTGTATGCCCCTTCTGGCACATCCAATAGAATGGAAAGAGCACAGTTCTATAAAGAAGAAATCATTTATTTATTACGGAAAAACCCAAAAGATCTTATAATAGGCGGTGATTTTAATTGTGTGATAAATAAGAAAGACCAGGTTCCGAATTTTAATACCTGTAATGAACTGAAGCGTTTCGTCACTGTTTTACAGCTTAAAGATGCTTGGGAAATAATGTATCCCACATTTGTGGCATTTACATTCCTAGGTCCTCACTCACGTAGCAGGATCGACAGACTCTACATATCGCAAAGTCTAGTTAGCTCCTTCATTAAAGCAGAGACGATTCCAGTTTACTTTTCTGATCATAGCTCCGTGCTAGCTTCCATCAACCTTACTGCGCAACCCACTCGCCGTTTTAGAAGTTCATGGCACCTTAATACGTCACTGATGCAGGACGACGGATTAGAAGAAAGTTTGACAGAAGCGTGGGCATTGTGCCTCCGCTCTGCAGATAGACACGTCTCAGTACTAGACTGGTGGTGCAACAGGGCAAAGCCTAAACTGAGAAAAGTTCTCATCCAGTATAGTGTACAACGATCGAAAGACTTGAAAAATTCCATAGAATTTTATTATACCATGCTGCGAAATTTATATGAGCAGGCAAACACTTCCAACGTCCGTCTGGCAGATATCAAGCAAACTAAGGCCAAATTGCTCAGTCTTAAAAGACAGCAGATGGAGGGTCTGAAATTAAAATCCAAGGCTAAGACAGTCGTGGAGGATGAACATGCTTCCTTGTACCATCTACTGAAGCACGAAAGAAACAGGAGACGCACCTTCATTGATGGACTTCAGTCTGAAACTGGCGAGACACTCACGACTCAGAGAGACATCGTCAATGCAGTGCACAAATATTACGAAGACCTATACACTGCCAACCCGGTATGTGAAGAGTCCTTCGATGAGTTCCTTAATTTCATAGCTCCACAGGTCTCGGACGAGGAAAACGAAGACCTTCTCGTTGAGTGTACTAACGAAGATATCCACAGAATCATCTGCAAATCTCCTCTGAGGAAATCGCCGGGACCGGATGGTTTGCCTGTTGAATTTTATAAACGATACTGGCCACTGATTGGTGACATGTTTACCCGAATGACGAACGAGGTGCTTCAGGGAAAGCATTTACCTGCTGTTTTTAAAGAGAGCACAATAGTACTAATCCCAAAAAATGCTGCAAAAAGAAACCTCAACAACTTTCGTCCTATCTCCCTGTTAAACTCCGATTATAAAATCATCGGCAGAATTTTAAACAACAGACTCTCACAGTTGGCCAAAAAGATAGTAAGTCCATACCAGTCCTGTGTGCCTACCAAGAGCATTTTCAAAAGCATAGCTGAATATAGAGATATAATTGCAATCACTGCTGTGACCACCATAAAATGTGCTATCATGTTTATTGACTTCCAGAAAGCATTTGATCGTGTGGATCATAGATTCCTTAGTGCCACACTGAACAAAATAGGTTTTAATGAGCGAGTCGTAAGTGTGATCAGAAATGTTGCAACAGGCATCAGCGCTTGTATATCAGTTAACTGCCAGAGGACAAAGCAGATTCAGATCAGGCGCGGCGTTCCTCAAGGAAGCCCCCTCTCCATGTTCCTATTCGTGCTTTCATTAGAACCTTTCCTCCGCAGTGTTCATGCCACTCTAACTGGCATCACATTATCTGGTCACCGAACAGTCATAAACGCCTATGCCGAT
>NC_064927.1:42037442-42127442 GCF_023897955.1 Schistocerca gregaria
TCAAACTGTCTACACTTTGATCGATGCCTGGGAGACCGGTCGTAGATTAAGAAGCACATCTGGAGGCATTCTTTAATCTGTGGACCTTCAGAGTGTTGATGAAACACAGAAATTGGATCGGGATTGAATACAACAGGCGCCATGCAGACTTTTCTCCATGGAAGTAGTGTCTCGAACTGTCTACGCTTTGATCGTTCCCTGGAAGAAGCAGTAGTAGTTTCCAAAGCACATCTGGAGGCATTCAGTAATCTTTGGACCTTCAGAGTGTTGGTTAAACACAGAAATTGCATCGTGATGGAATACAACATTCACCATGCAGAATTTTCTCCATGGGAGTAATGTCTCACACTGTCTACGCTTTGATACTTCCGTGGAAGACCAGTAGTAGTTCCCGAAGCACATTTGGAGGCATTCTGTAATCTGTAGACCTTCAGAGTGTTGATGAAACACCGAAATTGCATCGTAATGGAATACAACATTCACCATGCGGACTTTTCTCCATGGGAGAAATGTCTCAAACTGTCTACAGTTTGATCGTTCCCAGGAAGACCAGTAGTAGTTTCCATAGCACAACTGGAGGCATTATGTAATCGGTGTACCTTCAGAGTGTCGATGAAAGATAGATATTGCATCAGGATTGAATACAACAGGCACCATGCGGACTTTTCTCCATTTTAGTAATGTCCCAAACTGTCTAAGCTTTGATCGTTACCTGAAAGCCCAATAGTAGTTTCCGAAGCACATCTGGAGGCATTTTAAAACCTGTGGACCTTCAGAGTGTTCATGAAACGCAGAAAGTGCATCGGGAATGAATACAACAGCCACCATGCGGATGTTCCTCCATGGGAGTAATGTCTCAAACTGTCTAGATTTACATCGTTCCCTGGAAGACCAGTAGTGGTTTCCGAAGCACATCTGGAGGCATTCTGTAATCTGTCGACCTTCAGTGTGTTGATGAAACACAGAAATTGCATCGGGATTGTATACAAAAGACTCCATAGGGACGTTTCTTCATGGGAGTAATGTCTCAAACTGTCTACGCTTAGATCTTTCCCTGTAGGACCAGTAGTAGTTTCCGAAATACATCTGGAGGCATTCTATAATCTGTGGACCTTCAGAGTGTTGATGAAACATAGAAACTACATTGTGATTAAATACAACAGGCACCATGCTTACTTGTCTCCATGGGAGTAATGTCTCAAACTGTCTACGCTTTGATCGTTCCCTGGAAGACTAGTAGTAGTTTCCGAAGCACATCTGGAGGCATTCAGTAATCTTTGGACCTTCAGTGTTGATGAAACACAGAAATTGCATCGAGATTGAATACAACAGGCACCATGCGGACTTTTCTCCATGTTAGTAAAGTGTCAAACTGTCTACACTTTGATCGTTCACTGAAAGACCATCAATAGTGTCCGAAGCACATCTGGAGGCATTCTGAAATCTGTGGACCTTCAGAGTGTTCATGAAACACAGATATTGCATCGGGATTGAATACAACAGGCGCCATGCGGACTTTTCTCCATGGGAGTAACGTCTCAAACTGTCTTCGCTTTGATCGTTCCCTGGAAGACCAGTAATAGTTTCTGAAGAACATCTGGAGGCATTCTGTGATCTGTGGACCTTCAGAGTGTTGATGAAACACAGAAATTGCATCGGGATTGAATACTACAGGCACCATGCGGACTTTTCGCCATGGGAGTAATGACTCAAATTGTCTCCGCTTTGATCTTTCCCAGGAAGACCAATAGTAGTTTCCGAATCCCATCTCTAGAAATTCTGTAATCTGTGGACCTTCAGAGTGTTGATGAAACACAGGAATTGCATCGGGATTCAATACAACAGGCGCCATGCGGACTTTTCTCCATGGGAGTAATGTCTCAAACTGTCTACGCTTACATCGTTCCTGGAAGACCAGTAGTAGTTTCCGAAGCACATCTGGAGGCACTCTGTATTCTGTGGACGCTCAGAGTATTGATGAAGCATAGAAATTGTATTGTTATTATATACAACAGGCACCATGCTTACTTTTCTGCATGAGAGTAATGTCACAAACTGTCTACGCTTTGATCGTTCCCTGGAAGACTAGTAGTAGTTTCCCAAGCACATCTGGAGGCATTTTGAAATCTGTGGACCTTGAGAGCGTTCGTGAAACAAAGAAAGTGCATCGGGATTGAATACAACAGGAACCATGCGGATGTTCCTCCATGGAAGTAATGTCTCAAAGTGTCTAGATTTTCATAGGTCTCTGGAAGACCAGTAGTAGTTTCCGAAGCACATCTCGAGGCACTCTGCAAACTTTGGACCTTGAGAGTGTTGATGAAACACAGAAATTGCATCGTGGTTGAATACAACAGGTAACATGCGGACTTTACTCCATGGAAGTAATGTCTCAAACTGTCTACACTTTGATCGATTCCTGGGAGACCGGTCGTAGATTCAGAAGCACGTCTGGAGGCATTCTTTAATCTGTGGACATTCAGAGTGTTGACGAAACGCAGAAATTGGATCGGGATTGAATACAACAGGCGCCATGCAGACTTTTCTCCATGGAAGTAGTGTCTCAAACTGTCTACGCTTTGAAGAAGCAGTAGTAGTTTCCAAAGCACATCTGGAGGCATTCAGTAATCTTTGGACCTTCAGAGTGTTGGTGAAACACAGAAATTGCATCGTGATGGAATACAACATTCACCATGCAGAATTTTCTCCATGGGAGTAATGTCTCACACTATCTACGCTTTGATACTTCCCTGGAAGACCAGTAGTAGTTTCCGAAGCACATTTGGAGGCATTCTGTAATCTGTAGACTTTCAGAGTGTTGATGAAACACCGAAATTGCATCGTAATGGAATACAACATTCACCATGCGGACTTTTCTCCATGGGAGAAATGTCTCAAACTGTCTACGCTTTGATCGTTCCCAGGAAGACCAGTAGTAGTTTCCATAGCACAACTGGAGGCATTATGTAATCGGTGTACCTTCAGAGTGTCGATGAAAGATAGATATTGCATCGGGATTGAATACAACACGCACCATGCGGACTTCTCTCCATGGGAGTAATGTCTGAAACTGTCTACACTTTGATCGATTCCTGGGAGACCAGTAGTAGTTTCCGAAGCACATCTGGAGGCATTCAGTAATCTGTGGACCTTCAGAGTGTTGATGAAACACAGAAAGTGCATCGGGAATGAATACAACAGGTGCCATGCGGACTTTTCTCAATGGGAGTAATGTCTCAAACTGTATACGCTTTGATCGTTCCCTGGATGACCAGTAGTAGTTTTCGAAGCACATCTGGAGGCATTCTGTAATCTGTGGACCATGAGAGTGTTCATGAATCACAGAAAGTGCATCGGGATTGAATACATCAGCCTACAAGCGGATGTTCCTCCATGGGAGTAGTGTCTCAAACTGTCTTCGCTTTGATCGTTCCCAGGAAGACCAGTAGTAGTTTCCGAAGCACATCTGGAGGCATTCTGTAATCTGTCGACCTTCAGTGTGTTGATGAAACACAGAGATTGCATCGGGATTGAATACAAAAGACTCCATATGGACGTTTCTTCATGGGAGTAATGTCTCAAAATGTCTACGCTTTCATTTTTCCCCGTAGGACCAGTAGTAGTTTCCGAAATACATCTGGAGGCATTCTATAATCTGTGGACCTTCAGAGTGTTGATGAAACATAGAAACTGCATTGTGATTAAATACAACAGGCACCATGCTTACTTGTCTCCATGGGAGTAATGTCTCAAACTGTCTACGCTTTGATCGTTCCCTGGAAGACTAGTAGTAGTTTCCGAAGCACATCTGGAGGCATTCAGTAATCTTTGGACCTTCAGAGTGTTGATGAAACACAGAAATTTCATGGAGATTGAATACAACAGGCACCATGCGGACTTTTCTCCATGTTAGTAATGTCTCAAACTGTCTACACTTTGATCGTTCACTGAAAGACCAGCAATAGTGTCCGAAGCACATCTGGAGGCATTCTGTAATCTGTTTACCATCAGAATGTTCATGAATCACAGAAAGTGCATCGGGATTGAATACAACATTCACCATGCGGACATTTCTCGATGGGAGTAATGTCTCAATCTGTTTACGCTTACATCGTTCCTAAAAGACCAGTAGTAGTTTCCGAAGCACATCTGGAGGCACTCTGTAACCTGTGGACGTTCAGATTGTTGATGAAACATAGAAATTGCATTGTGATTAAGTACAACAGGCACCATGCTTCCTTTTCTCCATGGGAGTAATGTCTCAAACTGTTTACACTTTGATCGAATCCTGATAGACCAGTAGAAGTTTCCGAAGCCCATCTGGAGGCATTCTGTAATCTGTGGACCTTCAGTGTGTTGATAAAACAAAAAATTGCATCCCGATTGAATTCAACTGGCACCATGCGGACTTTTCTCCATGGCAGTAATGCCTCAAACTGTCTACGCTTTTATCGTTCCCTGGCAGACCAATAGTCGTTTCCGAAACACATCTGGAGGCAGTTTGTAATCTGTGGGCCTTCAGAGTATTGATGAAACACAAAAATTGCATCGGGATTGAATACAACATTCACCATGCGGACTTTTCTCCATGGGAGTAATTTCTCAAACTGTCTACGATTTCAACGTTCCCTGGAAGACAAATAGTAGTTTCCGAAGCACACTTCTAGGCATTCAGTAATCTTTGGACCTTCAGAGTGTTTATGAAACAAAGAAATTGCATCGGGATTGAATACAACAGGCACCATGCAGACTTTTCTCCAGGTGAGTAATGCCTCAAACTGTCTACGCTTTGATCGATTCCTGGGAATCCAGTAGTAGTATCCGAAGGCCAACTGGAACCATTCTGTTATCTGTGGACCTTCAGAGTGTTTATGAAACAAACAATTGCATCGAGATTGAAAGCAACAGGCACCATGCGGAATTTTCTCCTTGGGAGTAATGTCTCAAAATGTCTACGCTTTGATCGTTCCCTGGCAGACCAATAGTTGTTTCCGAAGCACATCTGGAGGCAGTTTGTAATCTGTGGACCTTCAGAGTGTTGATGAAACACAGAAATTGCATAGCGATTGAATACAACAAGCACCATGCTTACTTTTGAACATGGGAGTAATGTCTCAAACTGTCTAGGCTTTGATCGATTCCTGGGAGACAAGTAGTAGTTTCCGAAGCAAATCTGGAGGCATTCTATAATATGTTGACCTTCAGAGTGTTGGTGAAACACTGAAATTGCATCGAGAATGAATATAACAGGCACGATGCGGATTTCTCTCCATGGGAGTAATGTCTCAAACTGTCTACGCTTTGATCGTTCCCTGGAAGACCAATTGTAGTATCCGCAGCACATCTGGACGCAGTTTGTAATCTGTGGACCCTCAGAGTGTTGATGAAACATAGAAATTCTATCGGGATTGAATACAACATTCACCATGCGGACTTTTCTCCATGGGAGTAATGTCTCAAAATGTCTACGCTTTGATCGTTTCCTGGCAGACCAATAGTTGTTTCCGTAGCACATCTAAAGGCAGTTTGTAATCTGTGGACCTTCAGAGTGTTGATGAAACTCAGAAATTGCATAGCGATTGAATACAACAAGCACCATGCTTACTTTTGACCATGGGAGTAATGTCTCAAACTGTCTAGGCTTTGATCGATTCCTGGGAGACAAGTAGTAGTTTTCCAAGCAAATCTGGAGGCATTCTATAATCTGTTGACCTTCAGAGTGTTGGTGAAACACTGAAATTTCATCGAAATTGAATACAACAGGCACCATGCGGACTTCTCTTGATGATAGTAATGTCTCAAATTGTCTACGATTTCAACGTTCGCTGGAAGACCAATAGTAGTTTCCGAAGCACATTTGGAGGCATTCAGTAATCATTGGACCTTCAGAGTGTTGATGAAACACAGAAATTGCATCGGGATGGAATACAACGAGTACCAGGGTGACTTCTCTCTATGTGGTGTAATGTCTCAAACTATATACGTTCTGTCGTTCCCTGGAAGACCAGTAGTAGTTTCCAAAGCACATCTGGAGGCATTATGTAATCTGTGGAGCTTCAGAGTTTTGATGAAACACTGAAATTGCATCGGGATTGAATACAGCAGGGACCATGCGGACTTTTCTTCATGGGAGTAGTGTCTCAAAATGTTTACGCTTTGAACAATTCCTGATAGGCAAGTAGAAGTTTCCGAAGCCCATCTGGACGGATTCTGTAATCTGTGGACCATCAGAGTGTTGATGAAACAAAAAATTGCATCGGGATTGAATTCAACAGGCACGATGCGGACTTTTCTCCATGGGAGTAATGTCTCAAACTGTCTACGCTTTGATCGTCCCCTGGGAGGCCAGTAGTAGTTTCCGAAGCACACTTGGAGACATTCAGTAATCTTATGAGCTTCAGAGTGTTTATGAAACACAGAAATTACATCGGGATTGAATACAACAGGCACCTTGCGGACGTTTCTCCATGGGAGTAATGTCTCAAACTGTTTAGGCTTTGATCGTTCCCTGGGAGACCAGTAGTAGTTTACAAAGCACAAATGGAGGCATTCAGCAATCTTTGGACCTTCAGAGTGATCATGAACCACAGAAATTGCATCGGGATGGAATACAACATTCACCATGCGGACTTTTCTCCATGGGAGTAATGTCTCAAACTGTCTACGCTTTGATTGATTCTTGGGAGACCAGTAGTAGTATCCGAAGGCCATCTGGAGGCATTCTGTTATCTGTGGACCTTCAGAGTGTTTATGAAACAAACATCTGCATCGGAATTGAAAGCAACAGGCACCATGCGGAATTTTCTCCATGGGAGTAATGTCTCAAAATGTCTACGCTTTGATCGTTTCCTGGCAGACCAATAGTTGTTTCCGAAGCACATCTGGAGGCAGTTTGTAATCTGTGGACCTTCAGAGTGTTGATGAAACACAGAAACTGCATAGCGATTGAATACAACAAGCACCATGCTTACTTTTGACCATGGGAGTAATGTCTCAAACTGTCTAAGCTTTGATCGATTCCTGGGAGAGAAATAGTAGTTTTCCAAGCAAATCTGGAGGCATTCTATAATCTGTTGACCTTCAGAGTGTTGGTGAAACACTGAAATTGCATCGAGATTGAATACAACAGGCACCATGCGGACTCCTCTCCATGGGAGTAATATATCAAACTGTCTACGATTTCAACGTTCCCTGGAAGACAAATAGTAGTTTCCGAAGCACATTTGGAGGCATTCAGTAATCATTGGACCTTCAGAGTGTTGATTAAACACAGAAATTGCATCGGGATGGAATACAACGGGCACCAGGGTGACTTTTCTCTATGTGGTGTAATGTCTCAAACTGTATACTCTCTGATCGTTCCCTGGAAGACCAGTAGTAGTATCCAAAGCACATCTAGATGTATTATGTAATCTGTGGAGCTTCAGAGTTTTGATGAAACACAAAAATTGCATCCGGATTGAATTCAACAGGCACCATGCGGACTTTTCTCCATGGCAGTAATGTCTCAAACTGTCTACGCTTTTATGGTTCCCTGGCAAACCAATGGTTGTTTCCGAAACACATTTGGAGGCATTCTGTAATCAGTGGACCTTCAGAGTGTTGATGAAACATGGAAATTCTATCGGGATTGAATACATCATTCACCATGCGCACTTTTCTCCATGGGAGTAATGTCTCAAACTGTGTATGCTTTGGTCGTTCCCAGGTAGACCTGTAGTAGTTTCCGAAGCACATCTGGAGGCATTCTGTAATCAGTGGACTTTCAGTGTGTTGATGAAACATAGAAATAGCATCGGGATTGAATACAACAGACATCATGCGGACTTTTCTTCATGGGAGTAATGTCTGAAACTGTTTACGCTTTGAACGATTCCTGATATTCCGGTAGTAGTTTCCGAAGCACATCTGGACGCAGTTTGTAATCTGTGGACCTTCAGAGTCTTGATGAAACATAGAAATTGCATCGAGATTGAATACAACAGGCACCGTGCGGAATTTTCTCCATGGGAGTAATGTCTCAAACTGTTTACGCTTTGATCGTTCCCTGGGAGGCCAGTAGTAGTTTCCGAAGCACACTTCTAGGCATTCAGTAATCTTTGGACCTTCAGAGTGTTTATGAAACACAGAAATGGCAGCGGGATTGAATACAACAGGCACCATGCAGACTTTTCTCCAGGTGAGTAATGTCTCAAACTGTCTACGCTTTGATCGATTCCTGGGAAACCAGTAGTAGTATCCGAAGGCCAACTGGAACCATTCTGTTATCTGTGGACCTTCAGAGTGTTTATGAAACAAACAATTGCATCGGGATTGAAAGCAACAGGCACCATGCGGAATTTTCTCCATGGGAGTAATGTCTCAAAATGTCTACGCTTTGATCGTTCCGTGGCAGACCAATAGTTGTTTCCGAAGCACATCTGGAGGCAGTTTGTAATCTGTGGACCTTCAGAGTGTTGATGAAACACAGAAATTGCATAGCGATTGAATACAACAAGCACCATGCTTACTTTTGACCATGGGAGTAATGTATCAAACTGTCTAGGCTTTGATCGATTCCTGGGAGACAAGTAGTAGTTTCCGAAGCAAATCTGGAGGCATTCTATAATATGTGGCCCTTCAGAGTGTTGGTGAAACACTGAAATTGCATCGAGATTGAATATAACAGGCACGATGCGGATTTCTCTCCATGGGAGTAATGTCTCAAACTGTCTACGCTTTGATCGTTCCCTGGAAGACCAATAGTAGTATCCGCAGCACATCTGGACGCAGTTTGTAAACTGTGGACCCTCAGAGTGATGATGAAACATAGAAATTGCATCGAGATTGAATACAACAGGCACCGTGCAAAATTTTCTCCATGGGAATAATGTCCTAAACTGTCTATGCTTTGATCGTTTCCTGGGAGACCAGTAGTAGTATCCGAAGGCCATCCGGAGGCATTCTGTTATCTGTGGACCTTCAGAGTGTTTATGAAACAAACAATTGCATCGGGATTGAAAGCAACAAGCACCATGCGGAATTTTCTCCATGAGAGTAATGTCTCAAAATGTCTACGCTTTGATCGTTTCCTGTCAGACCAATAGTTGTTTCCGTAGCACATCTGGAGGCAGTTTGTAATCTGTGGACCTTCAGAGTGTTGATGAAACTCAGAAATTGGATAGCGATTGAATACAACAAGCACCATGCTTACTTTTGACCATGGGAGTAATGTCTCAAACTGTCTAGGATTTGATCGATTCCTGGGAGACAAGTAGTAGTTTTCCAAGCAAATCTGGAGGCATTCTATAATCTGTTGACCTTCAGAGTGTTGGTGAAACACTGAAATTGCATCGAGATTGAATACAACAGGCACCATGCGGACTCCTCTCCATGGGAGTAATATATCAAACTGTCTACGATTTCAACGTTCCCTGGAAGACAAATAGTAGTTTCCGAATCACATTTGGAGGCATTCAGTAATCATTGGACCTTCAGAGTGTTGATTAAACACAGAAATTGCATCGGGATGGAATACAACGGGCACCATGGTGACTTTTCTCTATGTGGTGTAATGTCTCAAACTGTATACTCTCTGATCGTTCCCTGGAAGACCAGTAGTAGTATCCAAAGCACATCTAGATGTATTATGTAATCTGTGGAGCTTCAGAGTTTTGATGAAACACAAAAATTGCATCGGGATTAAATAAAACAGGCACCATGCCGACTTTTCTCAATGGGAGTAATGTCTCAAACTGTTTACGCTTTGATCGATTCCTGATAGACCAATAGAAGTTTCCGAAGCCCATCTGGAGGCATTCTGTAATCTGTGGACCTTCAGAGTGTTGATAAAACAAAAAATTGCATCCGGATTGAATTCAACAGGCACCATGCGGACTTTTCTCCATGGCAGTAATGTCTCAAACTGTCTACGCTTTTATGGTTCCCTGGCAAACCAATGGTTGTTTCCGAAACACATTTAGAGGCATTCTGTAATCAGTGGACCTTCAGAGTGTTGATGAAACATGGAAATTCTATCGGGATTGAATACATCATTCACCATGCGCACTTTTCTCCATGGGAGTAATGTCTCAAACTGTGTATGCTTTGGTCGTTCCCAGGTAGACCTGTAGTAGTTTCCGAAGCACATCTGGAGGCATTCTGTAATCAGTGGACTTTCAGTGTGTTGATGAAACACAGAAATAGCATCGGGATTGAATACAACAGACATCATGCGGACTTTTCTTCATGGGAGTAATGTCTGAAACTGTTTACGCTTTGAACGATTCCTGATATTCCGGTAGTAGTTTCCGAAGCACATCTGGACGCAGTTTGTAATCTGTGGACCTTCAGAGTCTTGATGAAACATAGAAATTGCATCGAGATTGAATACAACAGGCACCGTGCGGAATTTTCTCCATGGGAGTAATGTCTCAAAATGTCTACGCTTTGATCGTTCCGTGGCAGACCAATAGTTGTTTCCGAAGCACATCTGGAGGCAGTTTGTAATCTGTGGACCTTCAGAGTGTTGATGAAACACAGAAATTGCATCGTGGTTGAATACAACAGGTAACATGCGGACTTTACTCCATGGAAGTAATGTCTCAAACTGTCTACACTTTGATCGATTCCTGGGAGACCGGTCGTAGATTCAGAAGCACGTCTGGAGGCATTCTTTAATCTGTGGACATTCAGAGTGTTGACGAAACGCAGAAATTGGATCGGGATTGAATACAACAGGCGCCATGCAGACTTTTCTCCATGGAAGTAGTGTCTCAAACTGTCTACGCTTTGAAGAAGCAGTAGTAGTTTCCAAAGCACATCTGGAGGCATTCAGTAATCTTTGGACCTTCAGAGTGTTGGTGAAACACAGAAATTGCATCGTGATGGAATACAACATTCACCATGCAGAATTTTCTCCATGGGAGTAATGTCTCACACTATCTACGCTTTGATACTTCCCTGGAAGACCAGTAGTAGTTTCCGAAGCACATTTGGAGGCATTCTGTAATCTGTAGACTTTCAGAGTGTTGATGAAACACCGAAATTGCATCGTAATGGAATACAACATTCACCATGCGGACTTTTCTCCATGGGAGAAATGTCTCAAACTGTCTACGCTTTGATCGTTCCCAGGAAGACCAGTAGTAGTTTCCATAGCACAACTGGAGGCATTATGTAATCGGTGTACCTTCAGAGTGTCGATGAAAGATAGATATTGCATCGGGATTGAATACAACACGCACCATGCGGACTTCTCTCCATGGGAGTAATGTCTGAAACTGTCTACACTTTGATCGATTCCTGGGAGACCAGTAGTAGTTTCCGAAGCACATCTGGAGGCATTCAGTAATCTGTGGATCTTCAGAGTGTTGATGAAACACAGAAAGTGCATCGGGAATGAATACAACAGGTGCCATGCGGACTTTTCTCAATGGGAGTAATGTCTCAAACTGTATACGCTTTGATCGTTCCCTGGATGACCAGTAGTAGTTTTCGAAGCACATCTGGAGGCATTCTGTAATCTGTGGACCATGAGAGTGTTCATGAATCACAGAAAGTGCATCGGGATTGAATACATCAGCCTACAAGCGGATGTTCCTCCATGGGAGTAGTGTCTCAAACTGTCTTCGCTTTGATCGTTCCCAGGAAGACCAGTAGTAGTTTCCGAAGCACATCTGGAGGCATTCTGTAATCTGTCGACCTTCAGTGTGTTGATGAAACACAGAGATTGCATCGGGATTGAATACAAAAGACTCCATATGGACGTTTCTTCATGGGAGTAATGTCTCAAAATGTCTACGCTTTCATTTTTCCCCGTAGGACCAGTAGTAGTTTCCGAAATACATCTGGAGGCATTCTATAATCTGTGGACCTTCAGAGTGTTGATGAAACATAGAAACTGCATTGTGATTAAATACAACAGGCACCATGCTTACTTGTCTCCATGGGAGTAATGTCTCAAACTGTCTACGCTTTGATCGTTCCCTGGAAGACTAGTAGTAGTTTCCGAAGCACATCTGGAGGCATTCAGTAATCTTTGGACCTTCAGAGTGTTGATGAAACACAGAAATTTCATGGAGATTGAATACAACAGGCACCATGCGGACTTTTCTCCATGTTAGTAATGTCTCAAACTGTCTACACTTTGATCGTTCACTGAAAGACCAGCAATAGTGTCCGAAGCACATCTGGAGGCATTCTGTAATCTGTTTACCATCAGAATGTTCATGAATCACAGAAAGTGCATCGGGATTGAATACAACATTCACCATGCGGACATTTCTCGATGGGAGTAATGTCTCAATCTGTTTACGCTTACATCGTTCCTAAAAGACCAGTAGTAGTTTCCGAAGCACATCTGGAGGCACTCTGTAACCTGTGGACGTTCAGATTGTTGATGAAACATAGAAATTGCATTGTGATTAAGTACAACAGGCACCATGCTTCCTTTTCTCCATGGGAGTAATGTCTCAATCTGTCTAAGCTTTGATCATTCCATGGATACTAGTAGTAGTTTCCGAAGCACATCTGGAGGCATTCAGTAATCTTTATACCTTCAGAGTGTTGATGAAGCACGGAAATTGCATCCAGATTGAATACAACAGGCACCATGCGGACTTTTCTCCATTTTAGTAATTTCTCAAACTGTCTAACCTTTGATCGTTACCTGAAAGCCCAGCAGTAGTTTCCGAAGCACATCTCAAGGCATTCTAAAATCTGTGGCCCTTCAGAGTGTTCATGAAACGCAGAAAGTGCATCGGGAATGAATACAACAGGCACCATGCGGATGTTCCTCCATGGGAGTAATGTCTCAAACTGTACTAGATTTACATCGTTCCCTGGAAGACCAGTAGTTTTTTTCCGAAGCACATCTGGAGGCAGTTTGTAATCTGTGGGCCTTCAGAGTAGTGATGAAACACAAAAATTGCATCGGGATTAAATACAACAGGCACCATGCCGACTTTCCTCAATGGGAGTAATGTCTCAAATTGTTTACGTTTTGAGCGATTCCTGATAGACCAGTAGAATTTTCTGAAGCCCATCTGTAGGCATTCTGTAATCTGTGGACCTTCAGAGTGTTAATAAAACAAAAAATGGCATCCGGATTAAATTCAACAGACACCATGCGGACTTTTCTCCATGGCAGTAATGTCTCAAACTGTCTACGCTTTTATCGTTCCCTGGCAGACCAATAGTAGTTTCCGAAGCAAATCTGGAAGCAGTTTGTAATCTGCGGACCTCCAGAGTGATGATGAAACACAGAAATAGCATCGGGATGGAATACAACATTCATTATGCGGACTTTTCCCCATGGGATTAATGTCCTAAACCGTCTACGCTTTGATCGTTACCTCGAAGATCAATAGTAGTTTCCGAAACATATCTGGAGGCAGTTTGTAATCTGTGGACCATCAGAGTGTTGATGAAACATAGAAATTTTATCGGGATTGAATACAACATTCACCATTCGGACTTTTCTCCATGGGAGTAATGTCTCAAACTGTCTACGCATTGATCGTTCCCTGGGAGGCGAGTAGTAGTTTCCGAAGCACACTTGGAGGCATTCAGTAATCTTTGGACCTTCAGAGTGTTTATGAAACACAGAAATGGCATCGGGATTGAATACAACAGGCACCATGCAGACTTATCTCAATGGGAGTAATGTCTCAAACTGTCTACGCTTTGATCGATTCCTGGGAGACCAGTAGTAGTATCCGAAGGCCATCTGGAGGCATTCTGTTATCTGTGGACCTTCAGAGTGTTTATGAAACAAACAATTGCATCGGAATTGAAAGCAACAGGCACCATGCCGAATTTTCTCCATGGGAGTAATGTCTCAAAATGTCTACGCTTTGATCGTTTCCTGGCAGACCAATAGCTGTTTCCGAAGCACATCTGGAGGCAGTTTGTAATCTGTGGACCTTCAGAGTGTTGATGAAACACAAAAAATTGCATAGTGATTGAATACAACAAGCACCATGCTTACTTTTGAACATGGGAGTAATGTCTCAAACTGTCTATGATTTGATCGATTCCTGGGAGACAAGTAGTAGTTTTCCAAGCAAATCTGGAGGCATTCTATAATCTGTTGACCTTCAGAGTGTTGGTGAAACACTGAAATTGCATCGAGATTGAATACAACAGGCACCATGCGGACTTCTCTCCATGGGAGTAATGTCTCAAACTGTCTACGATTTCAACGTTCCCTGGAACACAAATAGTAGTTTCCATAGCACATCTGGAGGCATTATGTAATCTGTGGAGCTTCAGAGTTTTGATGAAACACTGAAATTGCATCGGGATTGAATACAACAGGGACCATGCGGACTTTTCTCCATGGGAGTAATGTCTCAAACTGTCTACGCTTTGATCATTCCCTGGAAGACAAATAGTGGTTTCCGAAGCACATCTAGAGGCAGTTTGTAATCTGTGGGCCTTCAGAGTATTGATGAAACACAAAAATTGCATCGGGATTAAATACAACAGGCACCATGCCGACTTTTCTCAATGGGAGTAATGTCTCAAACTGTTTACACTTTGATCGAATCCTGATAGACCAGTAGAAGTTTCCGAAGCCCATCTGGAGGCATTCTGTAATCTGTGGACCTTCAGTGTGTTGATAAAACAAAAAATTGCATCCCGATTGAATTCAACTGGCACCATGCGGACTTTTCTCCATGGCAGTAATGCCTCAAACTGTCTACGCTTTTATCGTTCCCTGGCAGACCAATAGTCGTTTCCGAAACACATCTGGAGGCAGTTTGTAATCTGTGGGCCTTCAGAGTATTGATGAAACACAAAAATTGCATCGGGATTGAATACAACATTCACCATGCGGACTTTTCTCCATGGGAGTAATTTCTCAAACTGTCTACGATTTCAACGTTCCCTGGAAGACAAATAGTAGTTTCCGAAGCACACTTCTAGGCATTCAGTAATCTTTGGACCTTCAGAGTGTTTATGAAACAAAGAAATTGCATCGGGATTGAATACAACAGGCACCATGCAGACTTTTCTCCAGGTGAGTAATGCCTCAAACTGTCTACGCTTTGATCGATTCCTGGGAATCCAGTAGTAGTATCCGAAGGCCAACTGGAACCATTCTGTTATCTGTGGACCTTCAGAGTGTTTATGAAACAAGCAATTGCATCGAGATTGAAAGCAACAGGCACCATGCGGAATTTTCTCCATGGGAGTAATGTCTCAAAATGTCTACGCTTTGATCGTTCCCTGGCAGACCAATAGTTGTTTCCGAAGCACATCTGGAGGCAGTTTGTAATCTGTGGACCTTCAGAGTGTTGATGAAACACAGAAATTGCATAGCGATTGAATACAACAAGCACCATGCTTACTTTTGAACATGGGAGTAATGTCTCAAACTGTCTAGGCTTTGATCGATTCCTGGGAGACAAGTAGTAGTTTCCGAAGCAAATCTGGAGGCATTCTATAATATGTTGACCTTCAGAGTGTTGGTGAAACACTGAAATTGCATCGAGAATGTATATAACAGGCACGATGCGGATTTCTCTCCATGGGAGTAATGTCTCAAACTGTCTACGCTTTGATCGTTCCCTGGAAGACCAATTGTAGTATCCGCAGCACATCTGGACGCAGTTTGTAATCTGTGGACCCTCAGAGTGTTGATGAAACATAGAAATTCTATCGGGATTGAATACAACATTCACCATGCGGACTTTTCTCCATGGGAGTAATGTCTCAAAATGTCTACGCTTTGATCGTTTCCTGGCAGACCAATAGTTGTTTCCGTAGCACATCTAAAGGCAGTTTGTAATCTGTGGACCTTCAGAGTGTTGATGAAACTCAGAAATTGCATAGCGATTGAATACAACAAGCACCATGCTTACTTTTGACCATGGGAGTAATGTCTCAAACTGTCTAGGCTTTGATCGATTCCTGGGAGACAAGTAGTAGTTTTCCAAGCAAATCTGGAGGCATTCTATAATCTGTTGACCTTCAGAGTGTTGGTGAAACACTGAAATTTCATCGAAATTGAATACAACAGGCACCATGCGGACTTCTCTTGATGATAGTAATGTCTCAAATTGTCTACGATTTCAACGTTCGCTGGAAGACCAATAGTAGTTTCCGAAGCACATTTGGAGGCATTCAGTAATCATTGGACCTTCAGAGTGTTGATTAAACACAGAAATTGCATCGGGATGGAATACAACGGGCACCAGGGTGACTTTTCTCTATGTGGTGTAATGTCTCAAACTGTATACCCTCTGATCGTTCCCTGGAAGACCAGTAGTAGTATCCAAAGCACATCTAGATGTATTATGTAATCTGTGGAGCTTCAGAGTTTTGATGAAACACAAAAATTGCATCGGGATTAAATAAAACAGGCACCATGCCGACTTTTCTCAATGGGAGTAATGTCTCAAACTGTTTACGCTTTGATCGATTCCTGATAGACCAATAGAAGTTTCCGAAGCCCATCTGGAGGCATTCTGTAATCTGTGGACCTTCAGAGTGTTGATAAAACAAAAAATTTCATCCGGATTGAATTCAACAGGCACCATGCGGACTTTTCTCCATGGCAGTAATGTCTCAAACTGTCTACGCTTTTATGGTTCCCTGGCAAACCAATGGTTGTTTCCGAAACACATTTGGAGGCATTCTGTAATCAGTGGACCTTCAGAGTGTTGATGAAACATGGAAATTCTATCGGGATTGAATACATCATTCACCATGCGCACTTTTCTCCATGGGAGTAATGTCTCAAACTGTGTATGCTTTGGTCGTTCCCAGGTAGACCTGTAGTAGTTTCCGAAGCACATCTGGAGGCATTCTGTAATCAGTGGACTTTCAGTGTGTTGATGAAACACAGAAATAGCATCGGGATTGAATACAACAGACATCATGCGGACTTTTCTTCATGGGAGTAATGTCTGAAACTGTTTACGCTTTGAACGATTCCTGATATTCCGGTAGTAGTTTCCGAAGCACATCTGGACGCAGTTTGTAATCTGTGGACCTTCAGAGTCTTGATGAAACATAGAAATTGCATCAAGATTGAATACAACAGGCACCGTGCGGAATTTTCTCCATGGGAGTAATGTCTCAAACTGTTTACGCTTTGATCGTTCCCTGGGAGGCCAGTAGTAGTTTCCGAAGCACACTTCTAGGCATTCAGTAATCTTTGGACCTTCAGAGTGTTTATGAAACACAGAAATGGCAGCGGGATTGAATACAACAGGCACCATGCAGACTTTTCTCCAGGTGAGTAATGTCTCAAACTGTCTACGCTTTGATCGATTCCTGGGAAACCAGTAGTAGTATCCGAAGGCCAACTGGAACCATTCTGTTATCTGTGGAACTTCAGAGTGTTTATGAAACAAACAATTGCATCGGGATTGAAAGCAACAGGCACCATGCGGAATTTTCTCCATGGGAGTAATGTCTCAAAATGTCTACGCTTTGATCGTTCCGTGGCAGACCAATAGTTGTTTCCGAAGCACATCTGGAGGCAGTTTGTAATCTGTGGACCTTCAGAGTGTTGATGAAACACAGAAATTGCATAGCGATTGAATACAACAAGCACCATGCTTACTTTTGACCATGGGAGTAATGTATCAAACTGTCTAGGCTTTGATCGATTCCTGGGAGACAAGTAGTAGTTTCCGAAGCAAATCTGGAGGCATTCTATAATATGTTGACCTTCAGAGTGTTGGTGAAACACTGAAATTGCATCGAGATTGAATATAACAGGCACGATGCGGATTTCTCTCCATGGGAGTAATGTCTCAAACTGTCTACGCTTTGATCGTTCCCTGGAAGACCAATAGTAGTATCCGCAGCACATCTGGACGCAGTTTGTAATCTGTGGACCCTCAGAGTGATGATGAAACATAGAAATTGCATCGAGATTGAATACAACAGGCACCGTGCAAAATTTTCTCCATGGGAATAATGTCCTAAACTGTCTATGCTTTGATCGATTCCTGGGAGACCAGTAGTAGTATCCGAAGGCCATCCGGAGGCATTCTGTTATCTGTGGACCTTCAGAGTGTTTATGAAACAAACAATTGCATCGGGATTGAAAGCAACAAGCACCATGCGGAATTTTCTCCATGAGAGTAATGTCTCAAAATGTCTACGCTTTGATCGTTTCCTGTCAGACCAATAGTTGTTTCCGTAGCACATCTGGAGGCAGTTTGTAATCTGTGGACCTTCAGAGTGTTGATGAAACTCAGAAATTGGATAGCGATTGAATACAACAAGCACCATGCTTACTTTTGACCATGGGAGTAATGTCTCAAACTGTCTAGGATTTGATCGATTCCTGGGAGACAAGTAGTAGTTTTCCAAGCAAATCTGGAGGCATTCTATAATCTGTTGACCTTCAGAGTGTTGGTGAAACACTGAAATTGCATCGAGATTGAATACAACAGGCACCATGCAGACTTCTCTCGATGGGAGTAATGTCTCAAAATGTCTACGATTTCAACGTTCAATGGAGGACCAATAGTAGTTTCCGAAGCACATTTGGAGGCATTCAGTAATCATTGGAGCTTCAGAGTGTTGATGCAACACAGAAATTGCATCGGGATGGAATACAACGGGTACCAGGGTGTCTTCTCTCCATGTGGTGTAATGTCTCAAACTATATACGTTCTGTCGTTCCCTGGAAGACCAGTAGTAGTTTCCAAAGCACATCTGGAGGCATTATGTAATCTGTGGAGCTTCAGAGTTTTGATGAAACACTGAAATTGCATCGGGATTGAATACAACAGTTACCATGCGGACTTTTCACCATGGGAGTAATGTCTCAAACTGTCTATGCTTAGGTCGTTCAAAGGTAGACCTGTAGTAGTTTCCGAAGCACATCTGGAGGCAATCTGTAATCAGTGGACTTTCAGTGTGTTGATGAAACACAGAAATTGCATCGGGATTGAATACAACAGACACTATGCGGACTTTTCTTCATGGGAGTAGTGTCTCAAAATGTTTACGCTTTGAACGATTCCTGATAGGCAAGTAGAAGTTTCCGAAGCCCATCTGGACGGATTCTGTAATCTGTGGACCATCAGAGTGTTGATGAAACAAAAAATTGCATCGGGATTGAATTCAACAGGCACGATGCTGACTTTTCTCCATGGGAGTAATGTCTCAAACTGTCTACGCTTTGATCGTCCCCTGGGAGGCCAGTAGTAGTTACCGAAGCACACTTGGAGACATTCAGTAATCTTTGGAGCTTCAGAGTGTTTATGAAACACAGGAATTACATCGGGATTGAATACAACAGGCACCTCGCGGACGTTTCTCCATGGGAGTAATGTCTCAAACTGTTTAGGCCGTGATCGTTCCCTGGAAGACCAGTAGTAGTTTACAAAGCACAACTGGAGGCATTCAGCAATCTTTGTACCTTCAGAGTGTTGATGAAACACAGAAATTGCATCGGGATTGAATACAACAGGCATATTGCGGACTTTTCTCAATGGGAGTAATGTCTCAAACTGTCTACGATTTGATCGATCACTGTCAGACCAATAGTAGTTTCCGAAGCCCATCTGGAGGCAGTTTGTAATCTGTGGACCTTCAGTGTCTTGATGAAACATAGAAATTGCATCGAGATTGAATACAACAGGCACCGTGCGGAATTTTCTCCTTGGGAGTAATGTCTCAAATTGTATACGCTTTGATCGTTCCCTGGGAGGCTAGTAGTAGTTTCCGAAGCACACTTGGAGGCATTCAGTAATCTTTTGACCTTCAGAGTGTTTATGAAACACAGAAATGGCATCGGGATTGAATACAACAGGCACCATGCAGACTTTGCTCCATGGGAGTAATGTCTCAAACTGTCTACGCTTTGATCGATTCCTGGGAGACCAGTAGTAGTATCCGAAGGCCATCTGGAGGCATTCTGTTATCTGTGGACCTTCAGAGTGTTTATGTAACAGACAATTGCATCGGGATTGAAAGCAACAGGCACCGTGCGGGATTTTTTCCATGGGAGTAATGTCTCAAAATGTCTACGCTTTGATCGTTCCCTGGCAGACCAGTAGTAGTTTCTGAAGGACATTTGGAGGCATTCAGTAATCTTTGGACCTTCAGAGTCTTGATGAAACACAGAAATTGCATCGGGATGGAATACAACGGGCACCAGGCAGACTTTTCTCTATGGGAGTAATGTCTCAAACTGTATACGTTTTGATCGTTCCCTGGAAGACCACTAGTATTTTCCGAAGCACACCTGGAGGCATTATGTAATCTGTGGATCTTCACAGTGTTGATGAAATGCAGAAATTGCATCGGGATTGAATACAACAGGCACCATGCGGACTTTTCTCAATGGGAGTAACGTGTCAAACAGTCTATGCTTTGATCGTTCCTGGAAGACAGTTGTCTCAAACTCTCTACGGAATGATCGATTCCTGGAAGACCACTAGTAGTTTCCGAAGCACATCTGGAGGTATTATGTAATCTGTTTACCTTCACAGTATTGATGAAACGCAGAAATTGCATCGGGATTGAATACAACAGGCACCATGACGACTTTTCTCCAGGGGAGTAATGTCTCAAACTCTCTACGATTTGATCGATTTCTGTAAGGGCAGTAGTAGTTCCCGAACCACATCTGGAGGCCCTCTGTAATCTTTGGACCTTCAGAGTGTTGGTGAAACACTGAAATTGCATCGAGATTGAATACAACAGGCACCATGCGGACTTCTCTCCATGGGAGTAATGTCTCAAACTGTCTACGCTTTGATTGTTCCCTTGAAGACCAGTAGTAGTTTCCGAAGCACATCTGCAGACATTCTGTAATCTGTGGACCTACAGAGTGTTGATGAAACCTAGAAATTTGCATCGGGATTGAATACAAAATGCACCATGCGGACTTTTCTCCATGAGAGTAATGTCTCGAAATGTCGAGGCTTTGATCGATTTATGGAAGACCAGTAGTAGGTCCCGTAGCACATCTTGACGCATTCTGTAAGCTGTTAACCTTAAGAGTGTTGATGAAACACAGAAATTACATCTGGATTGAATACAACAGGCACCATGCGGACATTTTTCCATGGGGGTAACGTCTCAAACTGTCTACGCATTGATCGTTCCCTGGTAGACCAGGAGTGGTTTCCGAAACACATCTGGTGGCATACTGTAATCTGTGGACCTTCAGAGTGTTGATGACACCTAGAAATTGCAACGGGATTGAATACAACAGGAAACATGCGGTCTTTTTTTTATGGGAGTAATGTCTCAAACAGTCTAAGCTTTGATCGATTCCTGAAAGACCAGTAGTAATTTCCGAAGCATGTCTTGAGGCATTCTGTAATCTCTGAACCTTCAGGGTGTTGATGAAACACAGAAATTGCATTTGGATTCAATACAACAGTCACCATGCTAAATTTTCTCCATAGGAGTAACGTCTCAGACTGTCTATGCTTTGATCGTTCCCTGGAAGACAGTTGTCACAAACTCTGTACGGGTTGATCGATTCCTGGAAGACCACTAGTAGTTTCCAAAGAAATCTGGAGGCATTCTGTAATCTGCGTACTTTTAGAGTGTTGATAAAACACAGAAATTGTATCAGTATTGAATACAACAGGCACCATGCTGACTTTTCTATATGTGAGTAATGTCTCAAACTGTCGACGCTTTGATCTTTAGCTGGAAGACCAGTAGTAGGTTCCCAAGCACATCTGGAGGGATTCTGTAAACTGTGTACCTCCAGAGTGTTGACGAAACACAGAATGTGCATCGGGATTGAATACAACAGGCACCATGCCAACTTTTCTCCAGGGGAGTAATGTTTCAAACTCTCTACGCTTTGATCTATTCCTGGAAGACCACTAGTGCTTTCCGAAGCACATTTGGAGGCATTCTGTATTCTGTGGACTTTCACAGTGTTGCCGAAACTCAGAAATTGCATCGGGATTGAATACAACAGACATCAAGCAGACGTATCTCCATGGGAGTAATGTCTCAAACTGTCTACGCTTTGATCGTTAAGTGGGAGACCAGTAGCAATTTCCGAAGCACATCTGGAGGTGTTCTGTAATCCGGGGACCTTCAGAGTGTTGATGAAAAACAGATATTGTTCAGGATTTCATACAACAGGCACCATGCGAACTTTTCTCCATGGGAATAATGTCTCAAACTGTCTGCGCTTTGATCGTTCCCAGAAAGGCAAGTAGTAGTTCCCGAAGCACATCTGGAGGCAATCTCTAATCTGTGGAGCTTCAGAGTGTTGATGAAACACAGAAATTGCCTCGACATTGAATACAACAGGCACCATGCGGACTTTTCACCAAGAGAGTAATGTGTCAAACTGTCTCCGCTTTGATTGTTCCCTGGAAGACCAGTAGTAGTTTCCGAAGCACATCTGCATGCATTCTGTAATCTGTGGAACTTCAGAGAGTTGATGAAACACAGAGATTGCCTAGGCATTGTATACAACAGGCACCATGCGGACTTTTCTTCTTGGGAATAATGTCTCAAACTGTCTACGCTTTCATCGATTCCTGGAAGACCAGTAGTAGTTTCCAAAGCTCATATGGCTGCGTTCTGTAATCTGTGGTCCTTCAGAGTGTTGATGAAACACAGATACTTCATCGGGATTGAATTCAACAGGCAACGTGTGGACTTTTCTCTGGGGAAGTAATGTCTCAAAATCTCTACGGTTTGATTGATTCCTGGAAGACCACTAGTACTTTCCGAAGCACATCTGGAGGCATTCTGTATTCTGTGGACCCTCAGAGTGTTGATGATACACGGAAATTGCATCGGGACTGAATACAACAGACACCATGCAAATTTTTCAACATGGGAGTAATGTCACGAACTGTCTACGCTTTGATCGATATCTGGAAGACTAGTAGTAGTTTCCGAAGCACATCTGGAGGCATTGTGTAATCTGTGAACCTTCAGAGTGTAGATGGAACACAGAAATTACATCGGGATTGAATACAACTGGCACCATGCGGACTTATCTCCATGGGAGTAATTTCTCAAATTGTCTACTATTTGATCGATTCATGGAAAACCAGTAGTAGTTTCCAAAGCACAACTGGAGGTATTCTGTAATCTGAGGACCTTCAGACTGTTGATGAAACACAGAAATTGCCTCGGCATTTAATACAACAGGTACCATACGGACTTTTCTCCAAGGGAGTAATGTCTCAATCTGTGCAAGATTTGATCGCTCCCTTTAAGACTAGTAGTAGTTTCCGAAGCACATCTGTAGGCATTCTGTAATCTGTGGACCTTCAGAGTGGTGATGAAACACAGAAATTGCATAGGGATTGAATACAAGAGGCCCCATGCGGACTTTTCTCCATGTTAGCCATGTCTCACACTGTGTACGGTTTTATCGTTCCCTGGAAGATCAGTAGTAGTATCCGAAGTACATCTGGAGGCATTCTGTAATCTGTGGTTGTTTAGAGCGCTGATGAAACACAGAAATTGCATCGGGATTCAATACAATAGGAACCACGCGAAATTTTCTACATGGGGAGTAATGTCCCAAACTGTGTACGCTTTGATCGTTCCCTGGAAGACCAATAGTGGTTTCCGAAGCACATCTGGAGGCATTCTGTAATCTGTGGACTTTCAGGGTGTTGATGAAACAAAGAAATTGCATTCGGATTGAATACAACGGGCACCATACGAATTTTTCTCCATTGGAGTAAAGTCTCAAATTGTCTACGTTTTGGTAGTCACCTGGAGAACCAGTAGTATTTTCCAAAGCACATCAGGCAGCGTTCTGTAATCTGTGGTCCTTCTGAGTGTTGATGAAACACAGATATTTCATCAGGATTGAATACAACAGGCACAATGCGAACATTTTTCCATGGGAGTAATGTCTCAAACTGTCTGCGATTTGATCGTTCCCAGGAAGCCAAGTAGTAGTTTCCGAAGCACATCTGGAGGCATTCTATTATCTGTGGTCCTTCAGAGTGTTGATGAAACACAGAAATTTCATCGGGATTGAATACAATGTGCACCATTCGGACATTTCTCAACGGGAGTAATATCTCAAACTGTCTACGCTTTGATCGATTCCTGGAAGACCAGTAGTAGTTTCCGAAGAACATCTGGAAGCATTCTGTAATCTGTGGTCCTTCAGAGTGCTGATGAAACACAGAAATTGCATCGGGATTCAATACAACAGGCGCATTGCGGACTTTTCCACATGGGAGTAATGTCTCAAACTGTCTGCGTTTTGCTCGTTAACTGGAAGACCAGTAGTAGTTTCTGAAGCGCATGTGGAGGCATTCTTTAATCTATGGACCTCCAGAGTGTTGATGAATTACAGAAATATCATCGGGATTGAATACAACAAGCAGCATGCGGACTTTTCTTCAGGGAAGTAATGTCTCAAACTCTCTACGGTTTGATCGATTCCTGGAAGACCACTAGTACTTTCAGAAGCACATCTGGAGGCATTCTGTAATCTGTGGACCTTCAGAATGTTGAAGAAACACAGATAATTAATCGGGATTGAATACAACAGGCAGCATGCGAACTTTTTTCCGTTGAAGTAATGGCTCAAACTGTCTGCGCTTTGTTCGTTCCCAGGAAGCCAAGTAGTAGTTTGCGAAGCACATCTGGAGGCATTCTGTAATCTGTGGACTTTCAGAGTAATGATGAAACACAGAAATTGCATCGGGATTGAATACAACAGGCACCATTCGGACATTTCTCCATGGGAGTAATGTCTCAAACTGTCTACGATTTGATCGATTCCTGGAAGATCAGTAGTAGTTTCCGAAGCACATTTGG
This sequence comes from Schistocerca gregaria, assembly GCF_023897955.1. Classification (NCBI taxonomy): domain Eukaryota; kingdom Metazoa; phylum Arthropoda; class Insecta; order Orthoptera; family Acrididae; genus Schistocerca; species Schistocerca gregaria. The sequence continues at coordinate 42,062,178 of NC_064927.1, forward strand.
AGGCATTGTGTAATCTGTGGTTCTTTAGAGTGCGGATGAAACACAGAAATTGCATCGGGATTGAATACAACAGGCACCATGTGGACTTTTCTACATGGGAGTAATTTCTCAAACTGTCGAGCTTTAATCGTTAGCTGGAAGACCAGTAGTAGTTTCCCAAGCACATCTGAAGGGATTCTGTAAACTGTGTACCTCCAGAGTGTTGACGAAACTCAGAATGTGCATCGGCATTGAATACAACAGGCACCATGCCCACTTTTCTCCATGGGAGTAATGTTTCAAACTCTCTACGCTTTGATCGTTCCCTGGAAGACAAGTAGTAGTTTCCGAAGCACATCTGGAGGCATTCTGTAATCTGCGGACTTTTAGAGTGTTGATTAAACACAGAAATTGTATCAGTATTGAATACAACAGGCACCATGCGGACTTTTCTACATGGGAGTAATTTCTCAAACTGTCGACGCTTTGATCGTTAGCTGGACGACCAGTAGTAGGTTCCCAAGCACATCTGAAGGGATTCTGTAAACTGTGTACCTCCAGAGTGTTGACGAAACTCAGAATGTGCATCGGCATTGAATACAACAGGCACCATGCCAACTTTTCTCCAGGGGAGTAATGTTTCAAACTCTCTACGCTTTGATCGATTCCTGGAAGACCACTAGTGCTTTCCGAAGAACATCTGGAGGCATTCTGTATTCTGTGGACATTCACAGTGTTGCCGAAACGCAGAAATTGCATCGGAATTGAATACAACAGACACCAAGCGGACGTATCTCCATGGGACTAATGTCTCAAACTGTCTACTCCTTGATCGTTAAGTGGGAGACCAGTAGCAGTTTCCGAAGCACATCTGGAGGTGTTCTGTAAACCGGGGACCTTCAGAGTGTTGATGAAAAACAGATATTGTTCAGGATTTGATACAACTTGCACCATGCAGACTTTTCTCCATGGGAGTAATGTCTCAAAGTGTCTACGCTTTGATCGTTCCCTAAAAGACCAGTATTGGTTTCCGAAGCACATCTGGAGGCATTCTGTTATCTGTGGGCTTTCACAGTGATGATGAAACACAGAAATTGCATCGGGATTGAATACAACAGGCAATATGCAGACTATTCAAAATGGGAGTTATGTCGCAAACTTTCTACGCTTTGATCGATTCCTGAAAGACCAGTAGTAGTTTCTGTAGCACATCTGGAAGCATACTGTAATCTGTGTACTTTCAGAGTGTCGATGAAACACTGAAATTACATCGGGATTGAATACAACAGGGACCATGCGGACTTTTCTCATTGGGAGTAATGTCTCAAACTGTCTACGCTTTGATCGTTCCCTGGAAGACCAATAGTGGTATCCGATTCACATCTGGAGGCAGTTTGTAATCTGTGGGCCTTCAGAGTATTGATGAAACACAAAAATTGCATCGTGATTAAATACAACAGGCACCATGCCGACTTTTCTCAATGAGAGTAATGTCTCAAACAGTTTTCCCTTTGATCGAATCCTGATAGACCAGTAGAAGTTTCCGAAGCCCATCTGGAGGCATTCTGTAATCTGTGGACCTTCAGAGTGTTGATAAAACAAAAAATTCCATCCCGATTGAATTCAACTGGCACCATGCGGACTTTTCTCCACGGCAGTAATGTCTCAAACTGTCTACGCTTTTATCGTTCCCTGGCAGACCAATAGTCGTCTCGAAAAAACACATCTGGGAGCAGTTTGTAATCTGTGGGCCTTCAGAGTATTGATGAAACACAAAAATTGCATCGGGATTGAATACAACATTCACCATGCGGACTTTTCTCCATGGGAGTAATGTCTCAAACTGTCTACGCTTTGATCGTTCCCTGGAAGACCAATAGTGGTTTCCGAAGCACATCTGGAGGCAATTTGTAATCTGTGGGCCTTCAGAGTATTGATGAAAGACAAAAATTGCATCGGGATTAAATACAACAGGCACCATGCCGACCTTTCTCAATGGGAGTAATGTCTCAAACTGTTTACGCTTTGATCGATTCCTGATAGACCAGTAGAAGTTCCGAAGCCCATCTGGAGGCATTCTGTAATCTGTGGACCTTCAGAGTGTTGATAAAACAAAAAATTGCATCCGGATAGAATTCAACAGGCACCATGAGGACTTTTCTCCATGGCAGTAATGTCTCAAACTGTCTACGCTTTTATGATCCCTGGCAGACCAATGGTTGTTTCCGAAACACATTTGGAGGCATTCTGTAATTAGTGGACCTTCAGAGTGTTGATGAAACATAGAAATTCTATCAAGATTGAATACATCATTCACCATGCGCACTTTTCTCCATGGGAGTAATGTCACAAACTGTCTATGCTTTGAACGATTCCTGATAGGCCAGTAGTAGTTTCCGAAGCCCATCTGGACGGATTCTGTTATCTGTGGAAAATCACAGTGTTGATGAAATAAAAAATTGCATCGTGATTGAATTCAACAGGCACAATGCAGACTTTTCTCCATGGGAATAATGTCTCAAACTGTCTACGATTTGATTGATCCCTGTCAGACCAATAGTAGTTTCCGAAGGACATCTGGACGCAGTTTGTAATCTGTAGACCTTCAGAGTATTGATGAAACATAGAAATTGCATCGAGATTGAATACAACAGGCACCGTGCGAAATTTTCTCCATGGGAGTAATGTCTCAAATTGTCTACGCTTTGATCGTTCCCTGGGAGGCCAGTAGTAGTTTCCGAAAAACACTTCTAGGCATTCAGTAATCTTTGGACCTTGAGAGTGTTTATGAAACACAGAAATGACATCGGGATTGAATATAACAGGCACCATGCGGACCTTTTTCCATGGGAGTAATGTCTCAAACTGTCTACGCTTTGATCGTTCCCTGGAAGACCAATAGTAGTATCCGCAGCACATCTGGAGGCAGTTTGTAATCTGTGGACCATCAGAGTGTTGATGAAACATAGAAATTCTATCGGGATTGAATACAACATTCACCATGCGCACTTTTCTCCATGGGAGTACTGTCTCAAACTGTCTATGCTTTGGTCGTTCCCAGGTAGACCTGTAGTAGTTTCCGAAGCACATCTGGAGGCAATCTGTAATCAGTGGACTTTCAGTGTGTTGATGAAACACAGAAATTGCATCGGGATTGAATACAACTGACACCATGCGGACTTTTCTTCATGGGAGTAATGTCTCAAACTGTTTACGCTTTGAACGATTCCTGATAGGCCAGTAGAGGTTTCCGAAGCCCATCTGGACGGATTCTGTAATCTGTGGACCATCAGAGTGTTGATGAAACAAAAAATTGCATCGGGATTGAATTCAACAGGCACGATGCGGACTTTTCTCCATTTGAGTAATGTCTCAAACTGTCTAGCTTTGATCGTCCCCTGGGAGGCCAGTAGTAGTTTACAAAGCACAACTGGAGGCATTCAGCAATCTTTGGACCTTCAGAGTGTTGATGAGACACAGAAATTTCATCGGGATTGAATACAACAGCCATAATGCGGACTTTTCTCAATGGGAGTAATGTCTCAAACTGTCTACGTTTTGATCGATCTCTGTCAGACCAATAGTAGTTTCCGAAGCCCATCTGGAGGCAGTTTGTAATCTGTGGACCTTCAGAGTGTTGATGAAACATAGAAATTGCATCGAGATTGAATACAACAGGCACCATGCGGAATTTTCTCAATGGGAGTAATGTCTCAAACTGTCTACGCTTTGATCGTTCCCTGGGAGGCCAGTAGTAGTTTCCGAAGCACACTTGGAGGCATTCAGTAATCTTTGGACCTTCAGAGTGTTTATGAAACACAGAAATGGCATCGGGATTGAATACAACAGGCACCATGCAGACTTTTCTCCATTGGAATAATGTCTCAAACTGTCTGCGCTTTGATCATTCCCAGAAAGGCAAGTAGTAGTTCCCGAAGCACATCTGGAGGCAATCTCTAATCTGTGGAGCTTCAGAGTGTTGATGAAACACAGAAATTGCCTCGACATTGAATACAACAGGCACCATGCGGACTTTATACCAAGAGAGTAATGTGTCAAACTGTCTCCGCTTTGATTGTTCCCTGGAAGACCAGTAGTAGTTTCCGAAGCACATCTGCATGCATTCTGTAATCTGTGGAACTTCAGAGAGTTGATGAAACACAGAAATTGCCTAGGCATTGTATACAACAGGCACCATGCGGACTTTTCTTCTTGGGAATAATGTCTCAAACTGTCTACGCTTTCATCGATTCCTGGAAGACCAGTAGTAGTTTCCAAAGCTCATATGGCTGCGTTCTGTAATCTGTGGTCCTTCAGAGTGTTGATGAAACACAGATACTTCATCGGGATTGAATTCAACAGGCAACGTGTGGACTTTTCTCCGGGGAAGTAATGTCTCAAAATCTCTACGGTTTGATTGATTCCTGGAAGACCACTAGTACTTTCCGAAGCACATCTGGAGGCATTCTGTATTCTGTGGACCCTCAGAGTGTTGATGATACACGGAAATTGCATCGGGACTGAATACAACAGACACCATGCAAATTTTTCAACATGGGAGTAATGTCACGAACTGTCTACGCTTTGATCGATATCTGGAAGACTAGTAGTAGTTTCCGAAGCACATCTGGAGGCATTGTGTAATCTGTGAACCTTCAGAGTGTAGATGGAACACAGAAATTGCATCGGGATTGAATACAACTGGCACCATGCGGACTTATCTCCATGGGAGTAATTTCTCAAATTGTCTACTATTTGATCGATTCATGGAAAACCAGTAGTAGTTTCCAAAGCACAACTGGAGGTATTTTGTAAACTGAGGACCTTCAGACTGTTGATGAAACACAGAAATTGCCTCGGCATTTAATACAACAGGTACCATACGGACTTTTCTCCAAGGGAGTAATGTCTCAATCTGTGCAAGATTTGATCGCTCCCTTTAAGACTAGTAGTAGTTTCCGAAGCACATCCGTAGGCATTCTGTAATCTGTGGACCTTCAGAGTGGTGATGAAACACAGAAATTGCATAGGGATTGAATACAAGAGGCCCCATGCGGACTTTTCTCCATGTTAGCCATGTCTCACACTGTGTACGGTTTTATCGTTCCCTGGAAGATCAGTAGTAGTATCCGAAGTACATCTGGAGGCATTCTGTAATCTGTGGTTGTTTAGAGCGCTGATGAAACACAGAAATTGCATCGGGATTCAATACAATAGGCACCACGCGAAATTTTCTACATGGGGAGTAATGTCCCAAACTGTGTACGCTTTGATCGTTCCCTGGAAGACCAATAGTGGTTTCCGAAGCACATCTGGAGGCATTCTGTAATCTGTGGACTTTCAGGGTGTTGATGAAACAAAGAAATTGCATTCGGATTGAATACAACGGGCACCATGCGAATTTTTCTCCATTGGAGTAAAGTCTCAAATTGTCTACGTTTTGGTAGTCACCTGGAGAACCAGTAGTATTTTCCAAAGCACATCAGGCAGCGTTCTGTAATCTGTGGTCCTTCTGAGTGTTGATGAAACACAGATATTTCATCGGGATTGAATACAACAGGCACAATGCGAACATTTTTCCATGGAAGTAATGTCTCAAACTGTCTGCGATTTGATCGTTACCAGGAAGCCATGTAGTAGTTTCCGAAGCACATCTGGAGGCATTCTATTATCTGTGGTCCTTCAGAGTGTTGATGAAACACAGAAATTTCATCGGGATTGAATACAATGTGCACCATTCGGACATTTCTCAACGGGAGTAATATCTCAAACTGTCTACGCTTTGATCGATTCCTGGAAGACCAGTAGTAGTTTCCGAAGAACATCTGGAAGCATTCTGTAATCTGTGGTCCTTCAGAGTGCTGATGAAACACAGAAATTGCATCGGGATTCAATACAACAGGCGCATTGCGGACTTTTCCACATGGGAGTAATGTCTCAAACTGTCTGCGTTTTGCTCGTTAACTGGAAGACCAGTAGTAGTTTCTGAAGCGCATGTGGAGGCATTCTTTAATCTATGGACCTCCAGAGTGTTGATGAAACACAGAAATTGCATCGGGATTGAATCCAACATGCACCATGCGAACTTTTTTCCGTGGGAGTAATGTCTCAAACTGTCTGCGCTTTGATCGTGCCCAGGAAGCCGAGTAGTAGTTTCCGATGCGCATCTGGAGGCATTCTATTATCTGTGGTCCTTCAGAGTGTTGATGAAACACAGAAATTTCATCGGGATTGAATACAATGTGCACCATTCGGACATTTCTCAACGGGAGTAATATCTCAAACTGTCTACGCTTTGATCGATTCCTGGAAGACCAGTAGTAGTTTCCGAAGAACATCTGGAAGCATTCTGTAATCTGTGGACCTTCAGAGTGTTGATGAATTACAGAAATATCATCGGGATTGAATACTACAAGCAGCATGCGGACTTTTCTTCAGGGAAGTAATGTCTCAAACTCTCTACGGTTTGATCGATTCCTGGAAGACCACTAGTACTTTCAGAAGCACATCTGGAGGCATTCTGTAATCTGTGGACCTTCAGAGTGTTGAAGAAACACAGATAATTAATCGGGATTGAATACAACAGGCAGCATGCGAACTTTTTTCCGTTGAAGTAATGTCTCAAACTGTCTGCGCTTTGATCGTTCCCAGGAAGCCAAGTAGTAGTTTGCGAAGCACATCTGGAGGCATTCTGTAATCTGTGGACTTTCAGAGTAATGATGAAACACAGAAATTGCATCGGGATTGAATACAACAGGCACCATTCGGACATTTCTCCATGGGAGTAATGTCTCAAACTGTCTACGATTTGATCGATTTCTGGAAGATCAGTAGTAGTTTCCGAAGCACATTTGGAGGCATTGTGTAATCTGTGGTTCTTTAGAGTGCGGATGAAACACAGAAATTGCATCGGGATTGAATACAACAGGCACCATGTGGACTTTTCTACATGGGAGTAATTTCTCAAACTGTCGAGCTTTAATCGTTAGCTGGAAGACCAGTAGTAGTTTCCCAAGCACATCTGAAGGGATTCTGTAAACTGTGTACCTCCAGAGTGTTGACGAAACTCAGAATGTGCATCGGCATTGAATACAACAGGCACCATGCCAACTTTTCTCCATGGGAGTAATGTTTCAAACTCTCTACGCTTTGATCGTTCCCTGGAAGACAAGTAGTAGTTTCCGAAGCACATCTGGAGGCATTCTGTAATCTGCGGACTTTTAGAGTGTTGATTAAACACAGAAATTGTATCAGTATTGAATACAACAGGCACCATGCGGACTTTTCTACATGGGAGTAATTTCTCAAACTGTCGACGCTTTGATCGTTAGCTGGACGACCAGTAGTAGGTTCCCAAGCACATCTGAAGGGATTCTGTAAACTGTGTACCTCCAGAGTGTTGACGAAACTCAGAATGTGCATCGGCATTGAATACAACTGGCACCATACCAACTTTTCTCCAGGGGAGTAATGTTTCAAACTCTCTACGCTTTGATCGATTCCTGGAAGACCACTAGTGCTTTCCGAAGAACATCTGGAGGCATTCTGTATTCTGTGGACATTCACAGTGTTGCGGAAACGCAGAAATTGCATCGGGATTGAATACAACAGACAACAAGCGGACGTATCTCCATGGGACTAATGTCTCAAACTGTCTACTCCTTGATCGTTAAGTGGGAGACCAGTAGCAGTTTCCGAAGCACATCTGGAGGTGTTCTGTAATCCGGGGACCTTCAGAGTGTTGATGAAAAACAGATATTGTTCAGGATTTGATACAACTTGCACCATGCAGACTTTTCTCCATGGGAGTAATGTCTCAAAGTGTCTACGCTTTGATCGTTCCCTAAAAGACCAGTATTGGTTTCCGAAGCACATCTGGAGGCATTCTGTTATCTGTGGGCTTTCACAGTGATGATGAAACACAGAAATTGCATCGGGATTGAATACAACAGGCAATATGCAGACTATTCACCATGGGAGTTATGTCGCAAACTTTCTATGCTTTGATCGATTCCTGAAAGACCAGTAGTAGTTTCTGTAGCACATCTGGAAGCATACTGTAATCTGTGTACTTTCAGAGTGTCGATGAAACACTGAAATTACATCGGGATTGAATACAACAGGGACCATGAGGACTTTTCTCATTGGGAGTAATGTCTCAAACTGTCTACGCTTTGATCGTTCCCTGGAAGACCAATAGTGGTATCCGATTCACATCTGGAGGCAGTTTGTAATCTGTGGGCCTTCAGAGTATTGATGAAACACAAAAATTGCATCGGGATTAAATACAACAGGCACCATGCCGACTTTTCTCAATGAGAGTAATGTCTCAAACAGTTTACACTTTGATCGAATCCTGATAGACCAGTAGATGTTTCCGAAGCCCATCTGGAGGCATTCTGTAATCTGTGGACCTTCAGAGTGTTGATAAAACAAAAAATTCCATCCCGATTGAATTCAACTGGCACCATGCGGACTTTTCTCCATGGCAGTAATGTCTCAAACTGTCTACGCTTTTATCGTTCCCTGGCAGACCAATAGTCGTCTCGAAAAAACACATCTGGGAGCAGTTTGTAATCTGTGGGCCTTCAGAGTATTGATGAAACACAAAAATTGCATCGGGATTGAATACAACATTCACCATGCGGACTTTTCTCCATGGGAGTAATGTCTCAAACTGTCTACGCTTTGATCGTTCCCTGGAAGACCAGTAGTAGTTTCTGAAGCACATTCGGAAGCATTCTGGAATCATTGGACCTTCAGAGTGTTGATGAAACACAGAAATTGCATCGGGATTGAATACAACAGGCAGCATGCGAACTTTTCTCCATGGGAGTAATGTCTCAAACTGTCTGCGATTTGATCGTTCCCTGGAAGCCAAGTAGTAGTTTCCGAAGCATATCTGGATTCATTCTCAAATCTGTGGTTCTCTAGAGTGCAGATGAAACACGGAAATTGCATCGGCATTCAATACAACAGGCAACATGCGGACTTTTCTACATGGGAGTAATGTCTTAAACTGTCTACGTTTTGATCGTTAACTGGAAGACCCGTAGTAGTTACAGAAGCACATCTGGTTGCATTCTTCAATCTGTCGACCTTCAGAGTGTTGATGAAACACAGAAATTGCAACGGGATTGAATATAACAGGCACCATGCGGACTTTTCTTCAGGGATGTAATGTCTCAAACTCTCTACAGTTTGATCGATTCCTGGAAGACCAGTAGTACTTTCCGAAGCACATCTGCAGGCATTCTGTAATTTGTGGACCTTCGGAGTGTTGGTGAAACACAGAATTTGCATCGGGATTGAATATAACACGCACCATGCGGACTTTTCACCATGGGAGTAATGTTACAAACAGTCTACGCTTTGATCGTTCCTTGGAAGACAAATAGCAGTTTCCAATGGAGGCATTATGTAACCTGTGGTTCTTTAGAGTGCTGATGAAACAAAGAAATTGCAACGTGATTGAATACAACTGGCACCATGCAGACTTTTCTCCATGGGAGTAATGTCTCAAACTGTCTACCCTTTGATCGATTCCTGGAAGACCAGTAGTAGTTTATGAGGCACATCTATAGGCATTCTGTAATCTGTGGTTCTTTAGAGTGCTGATGAAGCACAGAAATTGCATCGGGATTCAATACAACAGGCACTATGCAAGCTTTTCTACATGGGAGTAATGTCTCAAACTGTCTACGCTTTGATCGATTACTGGAAGACCACTAGTACATTCCGAAGCTCATCTGGAGGCATTCTGTAATCTGTAGACCTTAGAGTGTTGATGAAACACAGTTTTTGCATCGGGATTGAATACAACAGGCACCATGCGGTCTTTTCTCCATGGGAGTAATATCATAAGCAGTACACTGTTTGATCGTTCCCTGGAAGACCAATAGTAGTTTACAATGCACATCTGGAGGCATTCTGTAATCTTTGGACTTTCCCAGTGTTGATGAAACACACAAATTGCATCGGGATTGAATACAACAGGCACCATGCGGACTTTTCTCCATGGGAGTAATGTCTCAAATTGTCTGCGCTTTGATCGTTCGCTGGAGAACCAGTAGTAGTTACCAAAGCACATATGGCTACGTTCTGTAATCTGTGGTCCTTCAGAGTGTTGATGAAACACAGATATTGCATCGGGATTGAATACAACATTCACCATGCGATCTTTTCTCCAGGGAAGTAATGTCTGGAACTGTCTACGCTTTGAACAATTCCTGGAAGACCTGTAGTAGTTACAGAAGCACATCTGGAGGCATTCTGTAATCTGTGAACTTTCAGAGTGTTGATGAAACACAGAAATTGAATCGGGATGGAATAAAACAGGCACAATGCGGACTTTTCTCCGTGGGAGTAATGTCTCAAACTGTCTACGCTTTGATCGTTCCCTGGAAGACTAGTAGTTGTTTCCGAAGCACATCTAGACGCATACTGTAATCTGTGGTCCTTCAGAGTGTTGATTAAACACAGATACTTCATCGGGATTGAATTCAACAGGCACCATGTGGACTTTTCTCCGGGGGAAGTAGTGTCTCAAAATCTCTACGGTTTGATTGATTCCTGGAAGACCACTAGTACTTTCCGAAGCACATCAGGAGGCATTCTGTATTCTGTGGACCCTCAGAGTGTTGATGATACACAGAAATTGCATCGGGACTGAATACGACAGACACCATGCAGATTTTTCAACATGGGAGTAATGTCACGAACTGTCTACGCTTTGATCGATATCTGGAAGACTAGTAGTAGTTTCCGAAGCACATCTGGAGGCATTGTGTAATCTGTGGACCTTCAGAGTGTAGATGGAACACAGAAATTGCATCGGGATTCAATACAACAGGCACCATGCGGACTTTTCTCCATGGAAGTAATGTCTCAAACTGTCTACGCTTTGATCGTTCCCTGGAAGACCAGTAGTTGTTACCGAACCTCATCTGGAGGCATTCTGTAATCTGTGGACTTTCAGAGTGTTGATGAAACACAGAAATTGCATCAGGTTTGAATACAGCAGGAACCATACGGACTTTTCTCCATGGGAGTAATGTCTCAAACTGTCTGCGTTTGATCGTGCCCAGGAAGCCGAGTAGTAGTTTCCGAAGCACATCTGGAGGCATTCTATAATCTGTGGATCTTCAGAGTGTTGATGAAACACAGAAATTGCATCGGGATTGAATACAACAAGCACCATGCGGACGCTTTGATCGATTACTGGAGAACCAGTAGTAGTTTCCAAAGCACATCTGGAGGCATTCTGTAATCTGTGGACCATCAGAGTTTTGATGAAACACAGAAATAGCATCGGGATTGAATACAACAGGCACCATGTGGACTTTTCTCCTTCGGAGTAATGTCACAAACTGTCTACGCTTTGATTGATTTCTGTAAGACCAGTAGTAGTTTCCGAAGCACATCTGGTGCATTCTGTAATCTGGGGACCTTCAGAGTTCTGATGAAATACAGAAATTGCATCGGGATTGAATACATCAGCCACCATGCGGACTTTTCTCCATGGGAGTAATGTCTCAAACTGTCTAGGCTTTGATCGACTCATGGAATACCAGTAGTAGATTTCGAACCACATCTGGAGGCATTCTGTAATCTGTGTACGTCCAGAGTGTTGATGAAACAAAGACATTGCATCTGGATTGAATACAACAGGCACCATGCGGACTTTTCTCCAGGGGGGTAATGTCTCAAACTCTCTACGGTTTGATCGATTCCTGGAAAACCCCTAGTACTTTCTGAAGCACATCTGGAGACAGCCTGTAATCTGTGGACTTACAGAGTGTTGATGAAACACAGAAGTTGCCTCGGCATTCAATACAACAGTAACCATGCGTACTTTTCTCCGAGGGATTAAATTCTCAAACTGTCTACGCTTTGATCGATTCCTGGAAGACCAGTAGTAGTTTCCGAAGGACATCTTGGGCACTCTCTAATCAGTGAACCCTCTGAGTGTAGATGAAACACAGAAATTACATCGGGATTGAATACAACCGGCACCATGCGGACTTTCCTCCATGGGAGTTGTGTTTCAAAATGTCAACGCATTGATCGTTCCCTGGAAGACCAGTAGTAGTTTACAAAACACATCTGGAGGCATTCTCTTAGCTGTGGATTTTCAGAGTGTTGATAAAACACAGAAATTGCGTCGGGAATGAATACAACAGGCACCATGCGAACTTTTCTCAATGGTAGTAATGTCTCAAAGAGTCTACGCTTTGATCGTTCCCTGGAAGACCAGTAGTAGTTTCCGAAGCACATCTGGAGCATTCTGTAATCTGGGGACCTTCAGGGTTCTGATGAAACACAGAAGTTGCGTAGAGATTGAATACAACAGGCACCATGCCGGCCTTTCTCCATAGGAGTAATGTCTCAAACTGTCTATGCTTTGATCGTTCCCTGGAAGACCAGAAGTAGTTTTCATAGCACATCTTGAGGGATAATGTAATCTGTTGACTTTCAGAGTGTTGATGAAACACAGAAATTGCTTCGGCATTGAATACAATAGGCACAATGCGGACTTTTCTCATAGGGATTAACGTCTCAAACTGTCTATGCTTCCATCGTTCCCTGGAAGACCAGTAGTGGTTTCCGAAGCACATCTGGTGGCATTCTGTAATCTGTGGACTTTCAGAGTGTTGATGAAACACAGGTATTGCATCGGGAATGAATACAACAGGCACCATGCGGACTTTTCTCCATGGGAGTAAAGTTTCAAATTGTCTACGCTTTGATCGTTCACAGGAAGCCAAGTAGTAGTTTGCGAAACACATCTGGAGGCATTCTGTAATCTGTCTACTTTCAGAGTGTTGATGAAACACAGAAGTTGCCTCGGCATTGAATACACTAGGCACCATGCGGACTTTTCTCATAGGGATTAATGTCTCAAACTGTCTGTGCTTCCATCTTTCCCTGGAAGACCAGTAGTGGTTTCCGAAGCACATTTGGTGGCATTCTGTAATCTGTGGACTTTCAGAGTGTTGATGAAACACAGATATTGCATAGGGAATGAATACAACAGGCACCATGCGGACTTTTCTCCATGGGAGTAAAGTCTCAAACTGTCTACGCTTTGATCGTTCACAGGAAGCCAAGTAGTAGATTCCGAAGCACATCTGGAGGCATTCTGTAGTCTGTGGACATTCAGAGTGTTGATGAAACACAGAAATTGCATCGTGATTGAATACAACAGGCACCATGCGGACTTTTCTCCATAGGAGTAAAGGCTCGAATTGTCTACGCTTTGATCGTTCACAGGAAGGCAAGTAGTAGTTTCCGAAACACATCTGGAGGCATTCTGTAATCTGTCTACTTTCAGAGTGTTGATGAAACACAGAAGTTGTCTCGGCATTGAATACACTAGGGACCATGCGGACTTTTTTCATAGGGATTAATGTCTCAAAGTGTCTATGCTTCCATCTTTCCCTGGAAGACCAGTAGTGGTTTCTGAAGAACATCTGGAGGCATTCTGTAGTTTGTGGACATTCAGAGTGTTGATGAAACACAGATATTGCATCGGGAATGAATACAACAGGCACCATGCGGACTTTTCTCCATGGGAGTAGAGTCTCAAATTGTCTACGCTTTGATCGATTGCTGGAAGACTAGTAGTAGTTTGCGGAGCACATCTAGAGGCAGTCTGTAATCTGCGGCCTTTCAGAGTGTTGATGAAACACAGAAGTTGCCTCGGCATTGAATACAACAATAACCATGCGTACTTTTCTCCGAGGGATTAAATTCTCAAACTGTCTACGCTTTGATCGATTCCTGGAAGACCAGTAGTAGTTTCCGAATCACATCTTGGGCACTCTCTAATCAGTGAACCTTCTGAGTGTAGATGAAAAACAGAAATTACATCGGGATTGAATACAACCGGCACCATGTGGACTTTCCTCTATGGGAGTTATGTTTCAAAATGTCTACGCATTGATCGTTCCCTGGAAGACCAGTAGTAGTTTACGAAACACATCTGGAGGCATTCTCTTACCTGTGGATTTTCAGAGTGTTGATAAAACACAGAAATTGCATCGAGAATGAATACAACAGGCACCATGCGAACTTTTCTCAATGGTAGTAATGTCTCAAAGATTCTACGCTTTCATCGTTCACTGGAAGACCAGTAGTAGTTTCCGAAGCACATCTGGAGCATTCTGTAATCTGGGGACCTTAAGGGTTCTGATGAAACACAGAAATTGCGTAGGAATTGAATACAACAGCCACCATGCCGGCCATCTCCATTGGAGTAATGTCTCAAACTGACTATGCTTTGATCGTTCCCTGGAAGACCAGAAGTAGTTCTCATAGCACATCTTGAGGGATAATGTAATCTGTTGACTTTCAGAGTGTTGATGAAACACAGAAATTGCCTCGGCATTGGATACAATAGGCACCATGCGGACTTTTCTCATAGGGATTACGTCTCAAACTGTCTATGCTTCCATCGTTCCCTGGAAGACCAGTAGTGGTTTCCGAAGCACATCTGGTGATATTCTGTAATCTGTGGACTTTCAGAGTGTTGATGAAACACAGATATTGCATCGGGAATGAATACATCAGGCACCATGCGGACTTTTCTCCATGGGAGTAAAGTCTCAAATTGTCTACGCTTTGATCGTTCACAGGAAGCCAAGTAGTAGTTTGCGAAACACATCTGGAGGCATTCTGTAATCTGTCTACTTTCAGAGTGTTGATGAAACACAGAAGTTGCCTCGGCATTGAATACACTAGGCACCATGCGGACTTTTCTCATAGGGATTAATGTCTCAAAGTGTCTATGCTTCCATCTTTCCCTGGAAGACCAGTAGTGGTTTCCGAAGAACATCTGGAGGCATTCTGTAGTCTGTGGACATTCAGAGTGTTGATGAAAGACAGAAATTGCATCGTGATTCAATACAACAGGCACCATGCGGACTTTTCTCCATAGGAGTATTGTCTCAAATTGTCTACGCTTAGATCCATTGCTGGAAGACTAGTAGTAGTTTGCGGAACACATCTAGAAGCATTCTGTAATCTGCGGCCTTTCAGAGTGTTGATGAAACACAGAAAGTGCCTCGGCATTGAATACAACAGGAAATATGCGGACTTTTCACCGAGGGATTAATGTCTCAAACTGTCTACGCTTTGATCGATTACTGGAGAACCAGTATTAGTTTCCAAAGTACATCTGGAGGCATTCTGTAATCTGTGGACCTTCAAAGTATTGATGAAACACAGAAATTGCATCGGGATTGAATCCAACAGGCACCATGCGGACTTTTCTCAATGGTAGTAATGTCTCAAAGAGTCTACGCTTTGATCGTTGCCTGGAAGACCAGTAGTAGTTTCCGAAGCACATCCTCAGGCATTATGTAATCTGTGGACGTTCAGAGTGTTGATGAAACACAGAAAATGCATCGGGATTGAATACAAAAGGCAGCATGGGGATTTTTCTCCATGGGAGTAATGTCTCTAACTCTCTACAGTTTGATCGATTCCTGGAAGACCACTAGTACGTTCTGAAGGCATTTTGTAATCTGCGGACTTTCAGAGTGTTGATGAAACACAGAAGTTGCCTCGGCATTGAATACAACAGGAACCATGTGGACTTTTCTCCGAGGGATTAATGTCTCAAACTGTCTACGCTTTGATCGATTACTGGAAAATCAGTAGTAGTTTCCAAAGCCCATCTATAATCATTCTGTAATCTGTGGACCTTCAGAGTGTTTATGAAACACAGAAATTGCAATGGGATTGAATGCAAGAGGCACCATGCGGACTTTTCCCCATGGGAGTAATGCCTCGAAATGTCTATGATTTTATCATTAACTGGAAGACCAGTAGTAGTTTCCGAAGCACATCTGGTGTCATTCTGTAATCTGTGGACCTTCAGAGTGTTGATGAAAGACAGAAATTGAATCGGGTTGAATACAACAGGCAGCATGCGGAGTTTTATCCATGGGAGTAATGTCTCAAACTGTCTACGCTTTGATCGATTCCTGAGAGACCAGTAGTAGTTACCGAAGGACATCTGGAGGCATTCTGTAATCTCTGCACTTTCAGAGTGTCGCGGAAATACAGAAATTCATCGGGATTGGGTACAACAGGAACCATGGGAGAAATGTCTCAAATTGTCTACGTTTTGATCGATTACTGGAAAATCAGTAGTAGTTTCCGTAGCACATCTGGAGGCATTCTGTAACCTGTGGACCTTCAGGGTGTTCATAAAACACAAATGTTGCCTCGGCATTGAATACAACAGGCCATATGCGGACTTTTCTCCGAGGGATTAATGTCTCAAACTGTCTATGCTTTGATCGTTCCCTGCAACACCAGTAGTCGTTTCTGAAGCACATCTGGAGCCGTTCTGTAATATTCGGACCTTGAGTGTGATGATGAAACACAGAAATTGCATCGGGATTGAATACAAGAGGCACCATGCGGACTTTTCTCCATGGGAGTAATGTCTCTAAATGTCTAGGATTTGATCATTAACTGGAGGATCAGTAGTAGTTTCCGAAGCACATGGAGGCATTCTGTAATCTGTACACCTTCAGAGTGTTGATAAAACACAGAAATTCAATCGCATTGAATACAACAGACACCATGCGGTCTTTTGTCCATGGGAGTAATGTCTCAAACTGTCGACGCTTTGATCGATTACTGTAAGACCAGCACATCTTGAGTCATTCTGCAATCAGTTAACCTTCAGAGTGTTGATGAAACACAGAAATTACATCGGGATTGAGTACAACAGGACCCATGCGGACTTTTCTATATGGGAGTAATTTCTCAAACAGTCTACGCTTTGATCGTTCCCTGGTAGACCAGTAGTAGTTTCCGAAGCACATCTGGAGGCATTCTGTAATCTGTGGACCTTCAGAGTTTTGTTGAAACACAGAAATTACATCGGGATTGAATACAACAGGCAGCATGCGGACGTATCTACGTCGGAGTAATGACTCAAACTGTCTACGCATTGATCGTTAACTGGGGGACAAGTAGTAGTTTCCGCAGCACATCTGGAGGCATTCCGTAATCTGAGGACCTTCAGAGTGAAGATGAAACACAGAAATTGCATCGGGAATGAATACAACAGGCACCATGTGGATCTTTGTCTGTGGAAGAAATGTCTTAAATTGTCTACGCTTTGATCGTTTCCTGGAAGACCAGCAGTAGTTTCCGAATCACATCTGGAGACATTCTGTAATCTGTGGACTTTCAGAGTGTGGATGAAACACAGAAATTGCATCGGGATTGAATACATCAACAATCATGCGGACTTTTCTCCATGGGAGTTATGTCTCAAACTTTCTACGGTTTGATCGATTCTTTGAAGACCACTAGTACTTTCTGAAGCACATCAGGAGTTATTCTGTAATCTGTGTACTTTCAGAGTGTCCATAAAACACAGAAATTGCATCGGGATTGAATACAACAGGCACCATGCGGACTTTTCTCCTTGCGAGTAATGTCTCAAACTGCTACGATTTAATCGATTCCTGGAAAACAAAAAGTAGTTTCTAAAGCACATCTGGAGGCATTCTGTAATCTGTGGACCTTCAGACTGTTGATGAAACACAGAAATTGCATCGGGATTGATTACAAGAGGCACCATGCGGACATTTCCCCATGGGAGTAATGTCTCGAAATGTCTAGGATTCGATCGTAAACTGGAAGACCCGTAGTATTTTCCGAACACATCTGGAAGCATTCTGTAATCTGTGGACATTCAGAGTGTTGATGAAACACAGTAATTGAATCGGGATTGAATACAACAGGCCCCATGCGGACTTTTCTCCATGGGAGTAATGTCTCAAACTGTCTAGGCTTTGATCGACTCCCGGAATACCAGTAGTAGTTTCCGAACCACATCTGTAGGCATTCTGTAATCGGTGGACCTCCACAGTGTTGATTAAACAAGGAAATTGCATCGGGATTGAATACAACAGGAGCCATGCCGACTTTTCTCCAAGGGAGTAACGTCTCAAACTTATTACGGTTTGATAGATTCCTTTAAGACCACTAGACCCTTCCGAAGCATATCTTTAGGCATTCTGTATTCTTTGGACCTTCCCAGTGTTGATGAAACACAGAAATAGCATCGGTATTGATTACAACATAGCACCATGCGAAGTTTTCTCCTTGGGAGTAACGACTCAGCCTGTGTATGCTTTGATCGTTCCCTGGAGGATGAGTAGATCAGTAGTCGTTTCTGAAGCACATCTGGAGCCGTTCTGTAATATTCGGATCTTCAGAGTGTTGATGAAACACAGATATTACATCGGGAATGAATACAACAGGCAACCTGCGGACTTTTCTTCATGGGAGTAATGTCTCAAACTATCTACGCTTTGGTCGTTCCCAGGAAGCCAAGTAGCAGTTTCCGAAGCACATCTGGAGGCATTCTGTATTCTGTGGACCATCAGAGTGTTGATGGAACACAGAAAATGCAACGCGATTGAAAACAAAAGGCACCATGGGGACTTTTCTCCATGGGTGTACTGTCTCAAACTGTTTACGATATGATCGTTCCCTGGAAGACCAGTAGTAGCTTCCGAAGCACATCTGGAGGCATTCTGTAATCTGTGGTCCTTCACAGTGTTGATGTAACACAGAAATTGCATCGAGATTGATTACAAAATAGCACCATGCGAACTTTTCTCCATGGGAGTAACGTCTCAGCCTGTGTATGCTTTGATCGTTCCTTGGAAGACCAGTAGTCGTTTCCGAAGCACATCTGCAGCCGTTCTGTAATATTCGGACCTTCAGAGTGTTGATGAAACACAGTAATTGCATTGGGATTGTATACAACAGGCACCATGCGGACTTTTCTATTTCGTAGTAATGTCACAATCTGTCTACGCTTTGATCGATTTCTGGAAGACCAGTAGTAGTTTCCGAAGCACATCTGGAGGCATTCTGTAATCTGTGGCAATTCAGAGTGTAGATGAGACACAGACAGTGCATCGGGATTCAATACAAAAGGCACCATGCGGACTTTTCTCCATGGGAGTAATGTCTCAAACTGTCTACGTTTTGATCGTTCATTGCAAGACCAGTAGTGGTTTCCGAAGCACATCTGGAGGCATTCTGTAATCTGTGGACTTTCAGAGTGTTGATGAAACATAGAAATTGCATAGGGATTGAATACAACAGGCACCATGCGGTCTTTTCTCCAGCTGAGTAATGTCTCAAACTCTCTACAGCATGATCGATTCCTGGAAGACCACTAGTACTTTGTGAAGCACATCTGGAGGCATTCTGTAATCTGTGTTATTTCAGAGTGTCGATAAAACACAGAAATTGCATCGGGGTTGAATACACTGGCACCATGCGGACTTCTCTCCTTGCGATTAATGTCTCAAACTGTCTACGATTTAATCGATTCCTGGAAAACCAAAAGTAGTTTCCAAAGCACATCTGGAGGCATTCGGTAATCTGTGGACCTTCAGAGTGTTAATGAAACACAGAAATTTCATCGGGATTGATTACAAGGGGCACCATGTTGACTTTTCTCCATGTGAGTAATGTCTCGAAATGTCTAGGGTTTGATCGTTAACTGGAAGACCAATAGTTTTTTCCGAACACATCTGAAGGCATTCTGTAACCTGTGGACATTCAGAGTGCTGATGAAACACCGTAATTGAATCGTGATTGAATACAACAGGCACCATGCGAACTTTTCTCCATGGGAGTAATTTCTCAAACTGTCTACGCTTTGATCGATTCCTGGTAGACCAGTAGTAGTTTCCGAAGCACATCTTTGGCATTCTGTAAACAGTGAAACTTCTGAATATTGGTCAAATCGAGATATTACAACGGGATTGAATACAACATTAACCATGCGGACTTTCCACTATTGGAGTAATGTTTCAAAATGTCTACGCCTTGATCGATCCCTGGAAAACCAGTAGTAGCTTCTGAAGCACATCTGGAGTCATTCTGTAATCTGTGGACCTACACAGTGTTGACGAAACACAGAAATTGCATCGGGATTGAATACAACTGGCACCATGCGGACGTTTTTCAATGGGAGTAATGTCTCAACGAGTGTACGCTTTGACCATTCACTGGAAGACCAGTGGTAGTTTCCGAAGCATATCATGAGGCATTCTGTAATCTGTTTACCTTCAGTGTGTTGATGGAACACAGAAAATGCATCGGGATTGAATACAAAAATCACCATGGGGACTTTTCTCCATGGGAGTAATGTCTCAAACTGTCTACGCTTCGATCATTCCCTGGAAGACCAGTCATAGTTTCCGAATCACATCTGGTGGCATTCTGTAATCTGTATACTTTCAGAGTGTTGATGAAACACGGAAATTGCATCGGGATTGAATACAACAATCACCATTCGGACTTTTCTCTATAGGAGTAATGTCCTAAACTGTCTACGCATTGATCGTTCCCAGGAAGCCAAGTAGTAGTTTCCGAAGCACATCTGGAGGCATTCTGTAATCTGTGGACCTTCCGAGTGTTGATGAAACACAGAAAATGAATCGGGTATCAATACAACAGGCACCATGCCGACCTTTCGCCAAAGGAGTAATGTCTCAAACTGTCTATGCTTTGATCGTTCCCTGGAAGACCATTAGTAGTACCCATAGCACGTCTGGATGGATTCTGTAATCTGTGGACTCTCAGAGTGTTGATGAAACACAGAAATTGCATCGGGATTGAATACAACAGACACCATGCGGACTTTCCTCCTTCGGAGTAATGTCACAAACTTCTACGCTTTGGTCGATTCCTGGAAGACCAGTAGTAGTTTCCGAAGCACATCTGGAGACATTCTGTAATCTGTGGACCTTCAGAGTGTAGATGAAACACAGACATTGCATCGGAATTTAATATAACAGGCACCGAACGGACTTTTCTCAATGGGAGTAACGTCTCAAACTGTCTATGCTCTGATCGTTCCCTGGAAGACCAGTAGTCGTTTCCGAAGCGCATCTGGAGCCGTTCTGTAATATTCGGACCTTCAGAGTGTTGATGAAACACAGAAATTGCATCGGGATTGAATACAAGAATCACCATGTGGACTTTTCTCCATGGTAGTAATGTTTCGAAATGTCTGCAATTTGATCATTAACTGGCAGACCAGTAGTAGTTTCCGAAGCACATCTGGAGGCATCCTGTAATTTGTAGACCTTCAGAGTGTTGTTGAAACACAGAAATTACATCGGGATTGAATACAACAGGCACCATGCGGGCTTTTCTACATGGGAATAATATCTCAAACAGTTTTCGCTTTGATTGTTAACTGGAAGACCAGTAGTAGTTTCCGAAGCACATCTAGAGGCGTTCTGAGACCTGTGCCCCTTCAGAGTGTTGATGAAACAAAGAAATTGCAGCGGGATTGAATACAACTGGCACAATGCGGACGTATCTCCATGGGAGTAATGTCTCATAATGTCTATGCTTTGATTGTTTCCTGGAAGACCAGTAGCAGCTCCCGATGCACATCTGCAGGGATTCTGTAATCTGTGGACTATCAGAGTGTTGATGAAACACAGAAATTGCATCTGTATTGAATAATGACAGGCACCATGCGGACTTTTCTCCTTCGGAGTAATGTCACAAACTGTCTACGCTTTGATCGATTCCTGGAAGACCAGTAGCAGTTTCCGAAGCACATCTGGAGACATTCTGTAATCTGCAGACATTCAGAGTGTAGATGAAACACAGAAATTGCATCGGTATTTAATACAACAGGCACCATGCGGACTTTTCTTCATGGGACTAACGTCTCAGACTGTCTACGCTTCGATCGTTTCCTGGAAGACCAGTAGTGGTTTCCGAAGCACATCTGGAGGCATTCTGTAATCAGTGGACTTTCAGAGTGTTGATGAAACTCAGAAATTCCATCGGGATTGAATACAACAGGCACCATGCGGAGTAATGTCTCAAACTGTCTACGCTTTGATCGTTCCTTGGTGAACCAGTAGTAATTTCCAGTGCACATCTGGCTGCGTTCTGTAATCTGTGGTCCTTAACAGTGTTGATGAAACACAGATATTACATCGGGAATGAATACAACAGGCACCATGCGGACTTTTCTCCATCGGTGTACTGTCTCAAACTGTCTACGATTTGATCGTTCCCTGGAAGACCGGTAGTAGTTTCCAAAGCACATCTTGAGGCATTCTGTTATCTGTGAGCATTCAGAGTGTTGATGGAACACAGAAATTGCATCGGGATTGAATACAACAGGCACCATGCGGACTTCTCTCCTTGCGAGTAATGTCTCTAACTGTTTGCGATTTAATCGATTCCTGGAAAACCAAAATTAGTTTCCAAAGCACATCTGGAGGCATTCTGTAATCTGTAGACCTTCAGAGTGTTGATGAACCACAGAAATTGCATCGGGATTGAATATAACAGGCACTTTGCCGACTTTTCTCCATGGGAATAATCTCTAAACTGTCTATGATCTGATCGTTCCCTGGAAGACCAGTAGTAGTTTCCGAAGCACATCTGGAGGGATTCTATAATCTGTGGACTTTCAGTGTGTTGATGAAACACAGAAATTGCAGCGGCATTGTATACAACAGGCACCATGCGGACTTTTCTATTTAGTAGTAATGTCACAAACTGTCTAAGTTTTGATCGATTTCTGGAAGCCAAGTAGTAGTTTCCGAAGCACATCTGAAGGCATTCTGTAATCTGTGGACCTTCATAGTGTCGATGAAACACAGAAATTGCATCGGGATTGATTACAAGAGGCAGCATGCGGACTTTTCTCCATGGGAGTAATGTCTCGAAATGTCTAGGATTTGATCGTTAACTGGAAGACCAGTAGTATATTCGGAACACATCTGGAAGCATTCTGTAATCTGTGGTCCTTCACAGTGTTGATGAAACACAGATATTACATAGGGAATGAATGCAACAGGCACCATGCGGACTTTTCTCCATGGGTGTAATGTCTCAAACTATCTACGCTTTGGTCGTTCCCAGGAAGCCAAGTAGTAGTTTCCTAAGCACAACTGGAGGCATTATGTAATCCGTGGACCATCAGAGTGTTGATGAAACAGAGAAATTGCATCGAGATAGAAGAGAACAGGCAAGATGCGGACTTTGCTCCATAGGAGTAATGTCTCAAATTGTCTAGGCTTAGATAGATTCCTGGAAGACCAGTAGTAGTTTCCGAAGCACATCTAGAGGGATTCTATAATCTGTGGACTTTCAGAGTGTACATGAAACACAGAAATGGCATCGGGATGGAATACATCAACCACAATGCGGTTTTTTCTCCATGGGAGTAATGTCTCAAACTGTCTACGTTTTGATCCTTTCCTGGAAGACCATGAATAGTTTCCGAAGCACATCTGGAGGCATTCTGTAAGCTGTGTACTTTCAGAGTGTCGTGGAAACACAGAAATTGCATCGGGATTGAGTACAACAGGAACCATGCGGACTTTCCTCTCTGGGAGTGATGTGTCAAACTGTCTACGCTTTGATCGATTCCTGGAAAACCAGTAGTAGTTTCCAAAACACTTCTGGATGCATTCTGTAATCTGTGGACCTTGAGAGTGTTTTCGAACACAGAAATTGCATCGGAATACAATGCAACAGTCACCATGTGGGCTTTTCTACATGGGAGTAATAAGTCAAACTGTCTACGCTTTGATCGTTAACTGGAAGACCAGTAGCAGGTTCCGAAGCACATCTGGAGGCATTCCGTAATCTGTGGACGTCCAGAGTGTTGATGAAACACAGAAATTGCATCGGGATTGAATACAACAGGCACCATGCGGACTTTTCTCCATGGGAGTAATGTCTCAAACTGTCTACGTTTTGATCGTTCACTGCAGGACCATTAATGGTTTCCGGAGCACATCTGGAGGCATTCTGTAATCTGTGGACCTTAAGATTGTTGATTAAACACAGAAATTGCCTCGGCACTGAATACAACAGGGACCATGCGGACTTTTCTCCGGGGATTATTTTCTCAAACTGTCTACGCTTTGATCGATTACTGCAAAACTAGTAGTAGTTTCCGAAGCACATCTGGAGGCATTCTGTAATCTGTGGACCTTAAGATTGTTGATGAAACACAGAAATTGACTCGGCATTCAATACAACAGGGACCATGCGGACTTTTCTCCGAGGGATTAATGCCTCAAACTGTCTACGCTTTGATCGTTCCCTAGAAGTCCAGTAGTAGTTTCCGAAGCAGATCTGCAGGCATTCTGTAGTCTGTGGACCTTCAGAGTGTTGATGTAACACAGAAATTGCGTCGGGATTGAATACAACAGGCACCATGCCTACTTTTCTCCATGGGAGTAATGTCTCAAACTGTCTACGCTTCGATCATTCCCTGGAAGACCAGTCATAGTTTCCGAATCACATCTGGTGGCATTCTGTAATCTGTATACTTTCAGAGTGTTGATGAAACACGGAAATTGCATCGGGATTGAATACAACAATCACCATTCGGACTTTTCTCTATAGGAGTAATGTCCTAAACTGTCTACGCATTGATCGTTCCCAGGAAGCCAAGTAGTAGTTTCCGAAGCACATCTGGAGGCATTCTGTAATCTGTGGACCTTCCGAGTGTTGATGAAACACAGAAAATGAATCGGGTATCAATACAACAGGCACCATGCCGACCTTTCGCCAAAGGAGTAATGTCTCAAACTGTCTATGCTTTGATCGTTCCCTGGAAGACCATTAGTAGTACCCATAGCACGTCTGGATGGATTCTGTAATCTGTGGACTCTCAGAGTGTTGATGAAACACAGAAATTGCATCGGGATTGAATACAACAGACACCATGCGGACTTTCCTCCTTCGGAGTAATGTCACAAACTTCTACGCTTTGGTCGATTCCTGGAAGACCAGTAGTAGTTTCCGAAGCACATCTGGAGACATTCTGTAATCTGTGGACCTTCAGAGTGTAGATGAAACACAGACATTGCATCGGAATTTAATATAACAGGCACCGAACGGACTTTTCTCAATGGGAGTAACGTCTCAAACTGTCTATGCTCTGATCGTTCCCTGGAAGACCAGTAGTCGTTTCCGAAGCGCATCTGGAGCCGTTCTGTAATATTCGGACCTTCAGAGTGTTGATGAAACACAGAAATTGCATCGGGATTGAATACAAGAATCACCATGTGGACTTTTCTCCATGGTAGTAATGTTTCGAAATGTCTGCAATTTGATCATTAACTGGCAGACCAGTAGTAGTTTCCGAAGCACATCTGGAGGCATCCTGTAATTTGTAGACCTTCAGAGTGTTGTTGAAACACAGAAATTACATCGGGATTGAATACAACAGGCACCATGCGGGCTTTTCTACATGGGAATAATATCTCAAACAGTTTTCGCTTTGATTGTTAACTGGAAGACCAGTAGTAGTTTCCGAAGCACATCTAGAGGCGTTCTGAGACCTGTGCCCCTTCAGAGTGTTGATGAAACAAAGAAATTGCAGCGGGATTGAATACAACTGGCACAATGCGGACGTATCTCCATGGGAGTAATGTCTCATAATGTCTATGCTTTGATTGTTTCCTGGAAGACCAGTAGCAGCTCCCGATGCACATCTGCAGGGATTCTGTAATCTGTGGACTATCAGAGTGTTGATGAAACACAGAAATTGCATCTGTATTGAATAATGACAGGCACCATGCGGACTTTTCTCCTTCGGAGTAATGTCACAAACTGTCTACGCTTTGATCGATTCCTGGAAGACCAGTAGCAGTTTCCGAAGCACATCTGGAGACATTCTGTAATCTGCAGACATTCAGAGTGTAGATGAAACACAGAAATTGCATCGGTATTTAATACAACAGGCACCATGCGGACTTTTCTTCATGGGACTAACGTCTCAGACTGTCTACGCTTCGATCGTTTCCTGGAAGACCAGTAGTGGTTTCCGAAGCACATCTGGAGGCATTCTGTAATCAGTGGACTTTCAGAGTGTTGATGAAACTCAGAAATTCCATCGGGATTGAATACAACAGGCACCATGCGGAGTAATGTCTCAAACTGTCTACGCTTTGATCGTTCCTTGGTGAACCAGTAGTAATTTCCAGTGCACATCTGGCTGCGTTCTGTAATCTGTGGTCCTTCACAGTGTTGATGAAACACAGATATTACATCGGGAATGAATACAACAGGCACCATGCGGACTTTTCTCCATCGGTGTACTGTCTCAAACTGTCTACGATTTGATCGTTCCCTGGAAGACCGGTAGTAGTTTCCAAAGCACATCTTGAGGCATTCTGTTATCTGTGAGCATTCAGAGTGTTGATGGAACACAGAAATTGCATCGGGATTGAATACAACAGGCACCATGCGGACTTCTCTCCTTGCGAGTAATGTCTCTAACTGTTTGCGATTTAATCGATTCCTGGAAAACCAAAATTAGTTTCCAAAGCACATCTGGAGGCATTCTGTAATCTGTAGACCTTCAGAGTGTTGATGAACCACAGAAATTGCATCGGGATTGAATATAACAGGCACTTTGCCGACTTTTCTCCATGGGAATAATCTCTAAACTGTCTATGATCTGATCGTTCCCTGGAAGACCAGTAGTAGTTTCCGAAGCACATCTGGAGGGATTCTATAATCTGTGGACTTTCAGTGTGTTGATGAAACACAGAAATTGCAGCGGCATTGTATACAACAGGCACCATGCGGACTTTTCTATTTAGTAGTAATGTCACAAACTGTCTAAGTTTTGATCGATTTCTGGAAGCCAAGTAGTAGTTTCCGAAGCACATCTGAAGGCATTCTGTAATCTGTGGACCTTCATAGTGTCGATGAAACACAGAAATTGCATCGGGATTGATTACAAGAGGCAGCATGCGGACTTTTGTCCATGGGAGTAATGTCTCGAAATGTCTAGGATTTGATCGTTAACTGGAAGACCAGTAGTATATTCGGAACACATCTGGAAGCATTCTGTAATCTGTGGTCCTTCACAGTGTTGATGAAACACAGATATTACATAGGGAATGAATGCAACAGGCACCATGCGGACTTTTCTCCATGGGTGTAATGTCTCAAACTATCTACGCTTTGGTCGTTCCCAGGAAGCCAAGTAGTAGTTTCCTAAGCACAACTGGAGGCATTATGTAATCCGTGGACCATCAGAGTGTTGATGAAACAGAGAAATTGCATCGAGATAGAAGAGAACAGGCAAGATGCGGACTTTGCTCCATAGGAGTAATGTCTCAAATTGTCTAGGCTTAGATAGATTCCTGGAAGACCAGTAGTAGTTTCCGAAGCACATCTAGAGGGATTCTATAATCTGTGGACTTTCAGAGTGTACATGAAACACAGAAATGGCATCGGGATGGAATACATCAACCACAATGCGGTTTTTTCTTCATGGGAGTAATGTCTCAAACTGTCTACGTTTTGATCCTTTCCTGGAAGACCATGAATAGTTTCCGAAGCACATCTGGAGGCATTCTGTAAGCTGTGTACTTTCAGAGTGTCGTGGAAACACAGAAATTGCATCGGGATTGAGTACAACAGGAACCATGCGGACTTTCCTCTCTGGGAGTGATGTGTCAAACTGTCTACGCTTTGATCGATTCCTGGAAAACCAGTAGTAGTTTCCAAAACACTTCTGGATGCATTCTGTAATCTGTGGACCTTGAGAGTGTTTTCGAACACAGAAATTGCATCGGAATACAATGCAACAGTCACCATGTGGGCTTTTCTACATGGGAGTAATAAGTCAAACTGTCTACGCTTTGATCGTTAACTGGAAGACCCGTAGCAGGTTCCGAAGCACATCTGGAGGCATTCCGTAATCTGTGGACGTCCAGAGTGTTGATGAAACACAGAAATTGCATCGGGATTGAATACAACAGGCACCATGCGGACTTTTCTCCATGGGAGTAATGTCTCAAACTGTCTACGTTTTGATCGTTCACTGCAGGACCATTAATGGTTTCCGGAGCACATCTGGAGGCATTCTGTAATCTGTGGACCTTAAGATTGTTGATTAAACACAGAAATTGCCTCGGCACTGAATACAACAGGGACCATGCGGACTTTTCTCCGGGGATTATTTTCTCAAACTGTCTACGCTTTGATCGATTACTGCAAAACTAGTAGTAGTTTCCGAAGCACATCTGGAGGCATTCTGTAATCTGTGGACCTTAAGATTGTTGATGAAACACAGAAATTGACTCGGCATTCAATACAACAGAGACCATGCGGACTTTTCTCCGAGGGATTAATGCCTCAAACTGTCTACGCTTTGATCGTTCCCTAGAAGTCCAGTAGTAGTTTCCGAAGCACATCTGCAGGCATTCTGTAGTCTGTGGACCTTCAGAGTGTTGATGTAACACAGAAATTGCGTCGGGATTACATACAACAGGCACCATGCCTACTTTTCTCCATGGGAGTAATGTCTCAAACTGTCTACGCTTTGATCGATTCCTGGAAAACCAGTAGTAGTTTCCAGAGCACATCTGGAGGCATTCTGTAATCTGAGGAGTATCAGAGTGTTGATGAACACAGAAATTGCCTCAGCATTTAATAGAACAGACACCATGCTTACTTTTCACCAAGGGAGTAATGTGTCAAACTGTCTACGCTTTGATCGTTCCCTGGAAGACCAGTAGTAGTTTCCGAAGCACATCTGCAGGCATTCTGTAATCTGTGGATCTTCAGAGTGTTGATGAAACACAGTTATTGCATCGGGATTCAAATCAACAGTGACCATGTTGACTTTTCTACATGGGAGTAATGTCTCAAACTGTCTACGCTTTTATCGTTAAATGGAAGACCAGTAGTAGGCTCCGAAGCACATCTGGAGGCATTCCGTAATCTGTGGACCTCCAGAGTGTTGATGACACACAGAAATTGCATCGGAATTGCATACAACAGGCACCATGCGGACTTTGCTCCAGGGAGTATTGTCTCAAACTCATTACGGTTTGATTGATTCCTTGAAGACCACTAGTACTTTCCGAAGCACATCTGGAGGCATTCTGTAATCTTTCGACCTTCCCAGTGTTGATGAAACATAGAATTTGCATCGCGATTGATTACAACAGGCACCATGCGAACTATTCTCCATGGGACTAACGTCTCAGCCTGTGTATGCTTTGATCGTTCCCTGGAAGACCAGTAGTCGTTTCCGAAGCGCATCTGGAGCCGTTCTGTAATATTCGGAACTTCAGAGTGTTGATGAAACGCAGAAATTGCATCATGATTGAATACAAGAGGCACAATGCTGACTTTTCTCCATGGGAGTAATGTCTCGAAATGTCCATGATTTGATCGTTAACTGTAAGACCAGTAGTAGTTTTCGAAGCACATCTGGAGGCATTCTGTATCAGTGAACCATCAGAGAGTTGATGAAACACAGAAATTACATCGGTATCGAATACAACAGGCACCATGCGGACTTTCCTCCATGGGAGTAATGTTTCAAAATGACTACGCATTGATCGTTCCCTGGAAGACCAGTCGTAGTTTTGGAAACACATCTGGAGGCATTCTGTTATCTGTGGATTCTCAGTGTGTTGATGAAACACAGAAATTGCATCGGGATTGAATACAACACACACCAAATGGACTTTTCTCCATGGGAGTAATGCCACAAAGAGTTGGAACGTCCACTTAGAAAAATTATACAAGACTGTGCTTAAATTGACACACAATATTTTTACCGCAACGCAATGTGACTTTCAATAATCCCTACAAAATAATGGCCCTGACTAACATTAACTTATACCTTTCACAAATCACTTACCTCACAAAAAACTTCGTTACTCGAACTACTGCAATACAGCGAGAACCACTACTGCCAGCTAAATAAAAGATTCAATCTACGGAAGGCACTAACTACTCATAGGTATAGTTAGCTAATGAAATATTTATAAAAGAACAAACAGTTTATTTACCTAAATAGTCAAAATATATATGATAGATCATGACACCCAGTCTTACAATTTACAAAACTCCGCCATCTCTCTCCCCACGTAGACCACTAATCGCGGCTCACCTCCAACTGCACAACGCTACGTGCTGTTAACATCCAGCTGCCCAACACTACAATGGCCAGTATTATAACAATGCCAACCAGCCACAGACTACACACGGCACAGCCAGTGATTTTTATACAGAGCGCTATGTGCCGGCGGCGTTACCAATAAAAAAACCTAAACAGCCGACTTACAGAGTCTACGCTTCGATCGTTCCCTGAAAGACCAGTAGTAGTTTCCGAAGCACATGTGGAGGCATTACGTAATCTGTGGACCTTCAAAGTGTTGATGAAACACAGAAATTGCATCGGGATCGAATGCAACAGCCACCATGCGGTCATTTCGCAATGGGAGTAATTTCTCAAACTGTCTACGCTTTGATCGTTCCCTGGAAAACCAGTAGATGTTTCCGAATCACATGTCATGGCATTCAGTAATCTGTGGACCTTCAGAGTGTTGATGAAACAGAGAATTTGCATCGGGATTGAATACAACGGGCACCATGCGGACTTTTCTCCTTGGGGGTAATGTCTCAAATTGTCTACGCTTTGATCGTTCCCTGGAAGACCAGTAGTAGTTTCCAAAGCACATCTACAGGCAATCTGTAATCTGTGGACCTTCAGAGTGTTGATGAAACATAGAAAATGCATCGGGATTGAATACAACAGGCACCATGCGGACTTTTCTCTATGGGAGTACTGTCTCAAACTGTTTACGATTTGATCGTTCCCTGGAAGTCCAGTAGTAGTTTCCGAAGCACATATGGAGGCACACTGTTATCTGTGTACTTTCTGAGTGTCAATGGAACACAGAAATTGCATCGGGATGAATACAACAGTGACCACGCGGACTGTTCTACAAGGGAGTAATGTCTCAAACTGTCTTCGCTTTGATCGTTAACTGGAATACCAGTAGTAGTTTCCGAAGCACATCTGGACGCATTCTGTAATCTTTGGACCTTCAGAGTGTTGATGAAACATAGAAAATGCATCGGGGTTGAATGCAACAGGCACCATGCGGACTTTTCTCCATGGGAGTAATGTCTCAAACTGTCTACGTTTTGATTGTTCCCTGGAAGACCATTAATAGTTTCCGAAGCACATCTGGAAACATTCTGTAGTCTGTGTACTTTCAGAGTGTCGCGGAAACATAGAATTTGCATCCGGATTGAGTACAACGGGAACCATGCGGACTTTTCTCCAACGGAGTAATGTCTCAATCTGTCTGCGCTTTGATCGTTCCCTGGAAGACCAGTAGTAGTTTCCGAAGCACATCTGGAGGCATTATATAATCTGTGGACCTTCAAAGTGTTGATGAAACACAGAAATTGCATCGGGATCGAATGCAACAGGCACCATGCTGCTTTCCTCCATGGGAGTAATTTCTCAAACTGTCTACGCGTTGATCGTTCCCTGGAAAACCAGTAGATGTTTCCGAATCACATCTGGTGGCATTCTGTAATCTGTGGAACTTCAGAGTGTTGAAGAAACAGAGAATTTGCATCGGGATTGAATACAACAGGCAAAATGCTGACTTTTCCCCTTGGGAGTAATGTCTCAAACTGTATACGCTTTGATCGTTCCCTGGAAGACCAGTAGTAGTTTCCAAAGCACATATGGAGGCAATCTGTAATCTGTGGACCTTCAGGGTGTTGATGAAACACAGAAAATGCATCAGGATTGAATACAACAGGCACCATGTGGACTTTTCTCCGTGGGAGTACTGTATCAAACTATTTCCGATATGATCGTTCCCTGCAATACCAGTAGTAGTTACCGAAGCACATCTGGAGGCATTCTGTAATCTGTGGGCCTTCACAGTGTTGATGAAACTCAGAAATTGCATCGGGATTGAATACAACAGGCACCATGCGGACTTTTCCCCATGGGAGTAACGTCTCAAACTGTCTATGCTTTGATCGATTCCTGGAAAACCAGTAGTAGTTTACAATGCACATTTGGAGGCATTCTGTAATCTGTGGACGTTCACAGTGTTGAAGAACGGCAGAAATTGCATTGGGATTGAATACAACAGGCACAATGCGGACTTTTCTCCATGGGAATAATGCCTCAAACTGTCTACTCTATGATCGTTCCCTGGAAGACCAGTAGTAGTTTACAATGCACTTGAGTAGGCATTCTGTAATCTGTGGTCCTTCAGAATGCTGATGAAACACAGAAATTGCATTGCGATTCAATACAACAGGCACCATGCGAACTTTTCTAAAAGGGAGTAATGTCTATAAATGTCTACGCTTTGATCGTTCCCTGGAAGACCAGTAGTAGTTTACAATGCACATCTGGAGGTATTCTGTAATCTGTGGTCCTATTTGAGTGCTGATAAAAGAGAGAAATTGCATCGCGATTCAATACAACGGGCACCATGTGGACATTTCTCCATGGAAGTAATGTCTCATACTCTCTACGGTTTGATCGTTTCCTGGAGGACCACTAGTACTTTCCGTTGCACATCTGGAAGAATTCTGTAATCTATATACCTTCAGAGTGTTGATGAAACACAGAAATTGCATCCGGATTGAATACAACAGGAACCATGCGGAGTTTTCTCCATGGGAGTACTGTCTAAACTGTCTACGATTTGATCGTTCCCTGGAAGACCAGTAGTAGTTTACAATGCACATTTGGAGGCATTCTGTAATCTGTGTACTTTTCAGAGTGTCGATGAAACACAGAAATTCGATCGCAATTAAATACAACAGGCACCATGGGGACTTTTGTCCATGGGAGTAATGTCTCAAACAGTCTACGCTTTGATCGTTAACAGGAAGAAAAGTAGTAGTTTACGAAGTATATCTGGAGGCATTCTTTAATCGGTGGACCTCCAGAGTGTTGATGAAACATAGAAATTGCATCGCGACTTCGGATCTGAAGATTACAGGTTCGAATGCTGTCACGCTCGTGTTTTTCCAGTTCTGAAAAATAAACATACCGTTTTAATGTAGCAATTGAGCAGCACGAAATCGTCTGAATGTTGCTGTTGACCATTTTTTGCTTGGAGATGCTCTTGAGCTTGAAACGCTCACAACAAGACCGGTCTTAACTAGCGAAATGTTCCTCAGAGTGCCGTCACCGCGAGTTTTGACTGGCACTTGCACATCTAAAACAACGTCGGAAAGTAACTCGTTCGGCTTTTGAGTCACATCAAGTATGTGTGTTAATTTTGACGCCACTAGCTGTGCATGTTGTCATGCAATTTCTTTACCTCTCAGAAATGATTATGACATAAAAGTGAAGTACGTGACGAGTGTGACGTTAGGAAAACATTAGGCATCATGGAGAGATTCTGTATGGGACCACCCAACCCAAACGAGTACTGTGTGACGTGCTACCCGGCAGGTATTCACCGACGTAGCCGGCTAGCTCAATCGGTAGAGCGTCAGACTCTTAACCACAGGGTCGTGGGTTCAAGCCCCACGCTGGGCGGAACTTAATTTTGTTCCGCTGCAGATGTAAATTACCGTTTTTATGATTAACGTGATGTAATGGAAATAGCAACTTAAAACTTTGCCTACGTCTCTGTCAGTCGCAAGGAAACTGTATTTCAAGGTGAAGGTGATTTTGTAGACACGTGTGAAAGACATGTTCTGAGATGCAAGTGTTGCTGTTTGGAGAGCACATCGGTTACGTGTCAGAGGTGTATCCAAGCAGTAATGGGTCGCCATAGCTGCTAATATTAGCCGGTAATATGAAGTGTTGTCAGCTGAAGTCTGATGATGCAGACGACCGTAAGGACGAAGTACGCAAGAGGACCGCTAGGCCGCGCCTCTTTTGCTTAGTGGTAGAGCACTGGTCTAGTAAACCAGGGGTCGTAAGTTCCATCCTCACAGGAGGAAGACGAATTTTGGAAATCAGTTGCGCGTCGTGGCCGTATAGCAAACAGAATCTGTGATGACGAACAATTAGCGACAGGCGTTTTATTAAGAATTACTCTCAGATGTGATTAAGGCGAATGGCGCAGATAAAGCATTCGCCAAAGCGGTACAGCATAAGGTGGGACGAGGCAGTCAGAATTAGATTTTATAGATGTATTTCTCACATATCTCGCAGTCGTCGTCGTCGTCGTCGTCGCAGCTTCTGCAGAAGTAGCAAATGGCCATCGTAGCAAATGCGGCCTGGGACGCCCTGCCTTCGATTCCAAATGCACAAAGTGTGTGGTCTTGTTTCCCAGTCTATATTTGGTCGGTCTCGTAAGAGGTTGAATGTAACGAATGGGTGCGAAAGAGCAAGGGCAGCGGCTATGTAGAACGAAAACACAATTCCTCAGGGGTGTGAGCGTTTCGAGATGAGTCGTGTACCAGTTATAGTTGGTCGTCAGTGCCCGTGTGGCCTAATGGATCAGGCGTCGGACTTCGGATCTGAAGATTACACGTTCGAATGCTGTCACGCTCGTGTTTTTCAAGTTCTGAAAAAGAAACATTCCGTTTTAATGTAGCAATTGAGCAGTACGAAACCGTCTGAATGTTGCTGTTGACCATTTTCTGCTTGGAGATGCTCTTGAGCTTGAAACGCACACAACAAGACCGGTGTTAACTAGCGAAATGGTCGGCAGAGTGCCGTCACCGCGAGTTTTGACTGGCACTTGCACATCTAAAACAACGTCGGAAAGTAACTCGTTCGGCTTTTGAGTCACATCAAGTATGTGTGTTAATTTTGACGCCACTAGCTCTGCAGGTTGTTATGCAGTTCCCTTACCTCTCAGAAATGATTATGAAATAAAAGTGAAGTACGTGACGAGTGTGACGTTAGGAAAACATTAGGCAGCATGGAGAGATTCTGTATGGGACCACCCAACCCAAACGAGTACTGTGTGACGTGCTACCCGGCAGGTGTTCACCGAGGCAGCCGGCTAGCTCAGTCGGAAGTCGAGGCTCGGCCGTCGTGCAGGTCGGACGTGCCTGGAGCGTTGTTTACGTGCTCAGCTGCGGCCTGCGGTGCGGTACGTGGTGAGTCGAGGGCCGTTGCGGCGCGCAAACATCTTGTTTTTAACGAATAGAACCTAACATTGATCACCCAGAGCGGAAAGGTACTTTGAAGGTTATGTTTGATGCAAGTTTTTCTCGACCGAAATATTACGAAGTCGAACGATTTCTCGATGAAGACGTAAAATTGCCTTCCACCGATATCACTGGTATCCATTCGTCTATTGTCAGTAGCACAATTTATATCAAATTGCGTGACCCAGAATTGTGCGACAAAATCATCGATTCATGTGGCGGTACCTATGAATTTCGACACAGTGACCTGAATGTTGGTGAGGTGACTGTTGTCCACGCTGGTCTTGGTATTCGCACCGTCAGGATTTTCGAGTTGCCTTTTGAAATTCTCGGCTGAACAAATTAATGCTTTTATTAAGTCCTACGGCAAAATTATCAGTAACATTGCCGAAAAGTGGGCCCGTTCCATAAGTACCCTGTTTTGAACGGTGTGCGGCAAATTAAGATCGAATTGCAACGGCATATTCCATCCTACCTAACGATTTGTGGATATAGGGCGATAATCATGTATGAGGGACAGCCTCGTACATGTTCACGCTGTAATTCCACGGGACACGTCCGAGCACAGTGCATCCAACGACGTGTAACGCAGCTGCCTGCGGGTGAACTGGGCCCTCCCCCGCAACCGACAATATTACCGACTACTTATGTAGGGGCGGTCCGTGCAAATACACCCACTGCGTCGTCTGCGGAAGTCGGACTTAGTGTGGCCGATGTTACGAATGACGGAGATGTACCTATGGAAATTTCTACCGCTCAGGAAGCCTTGCCGGTCGCTGGCTTACTAGCCGCGGTGCCCCGTGACGCCTCACGTGAGGAAGCCAGGGTTGACGTTGTGGAGGCGGCCACTACCGCCACTGACAGCCAGCAAGAGACAGAGACTCTTCCTCTTCCTTTAGAGAATGCGGAAGCCTCTGTCAGTGAGTCATCCCCGAAAAAGCACAAGAAATGTCGGATCGCTCGTCCGGCGGCAGCTCAATCGGCACCTCCCTTGCGTGAAAAGGCCAAACACGCGGGCCGCATGATCTGCGCTGACACTTCGGGGACCGAAGATTGTCTTCCGTGGTTGGCCTCACCCATGAATATTGACGATGATGTATCCAACCTTGACACGGGGAGGGCACATATTTGTGCACCACCGCGGACGGCCCAAGTTGCAGATGTGCAGGGTGACGGCCCGCAGTGCGGTTCCGGAACTGCTGCAGCAGGCGCGACGACGGCTGTGTCTGTTGATAATTGGGCCGATGATATTGAAGATATGACTGGCAATCCCGAGCGTGAAGAACCGATGGCAACTGGTGATACGCTGCTTACGTCTCGGCGCAATGCAGCGTCCACAGACGGCGACGTCTAGACTTATACGACCTCCGAAGCGGACGACTGTTGAAGAGATAAAAATCGTACCTGTTTTCATCTGCAGATGACCACTCATCCCACATCGCTCCGTTCACGACAGTCCTATAAGATTTCTACCATAAATGTTAACCGCATTGTCTCTCAAGCAAAAATCCACAGCCTTCGACATTATTTAAGGGCCGCTGATATAGATATTCTGTTCGTACAGGAAGCACTGACTCCACTCCTAGCCGACGTCCCCGGTTATGACGCCATTGTCAATATAGGAACGGAGGCAGGAACGATCATTCTGTATCGGGAAGGCATTGAATGTTCTTGTTTGTCCATGTTACCTACCGGACGAGGCATTGCCGCACAGTTCCATGATGTACTCCTTCTTAATGTGTACGCCCCTTCCGGTTCCAACGCACGAGCGGCGAGGAGGGAGTTTTACACGGGAGAGATAGCGAATCTAATCACCGACTTGCGTCTGCGTATTATTATGGGTGGTGACTTTAACTGCGTATTGCGCCGCACCGATCAAACGCCGAACTTTAACTTCAGCCAGGAACTGCTAACACTGGTTACAGAATTGCAGTCAGTCGACACGTGGGCGACCTTACACCCAGATGAAGTTGCCTTTACTCACTTTACGCAGACATCTTCCAGCAGGTTAGATCGCATATATGTGCAACGCGGTCTTTTAGCCGACGTGGGAACTTGCGAATATTGGCCCGTTAATTTCAGTGACCATATCGCTTACCACATCGTCTCTAATCACTCACCGCAGAATGTTTATAGAGGCTTCGGACGATGGCAACTCAACTGTCGCCTCTTACAAGACGCCACTTTAGAGCGTGAGATCCGGTCAGTTTGGCACTCCGTAACATCAAGCAGGCCCACGTATCCCACGTGGATTGATTGGTGGACGCTTCATGCAAAGGGGAAACTCATTACTTGCATCAAGCACCACGCCCGGATTCGTGCTCGCGGTGGGAAGGAAATCACTGAATTCTATTTCTGTGCCCTGCGAGAATTGTACCGGGATTATCATCAGGTGCCTAATAACATCACGCACGTACGCAGACTCCAAGCCAAGATTACATCCTTGACGGGTTGCACCGCCGTCGGCCACCAGATTCGAGCACGTGACTCCACAAACTTGCCGCAACAGCAGACGTCAGTCCATCATATCGTCCAACAGTTACGTGCAGCGCGTAGGAAACTTATACATAAGTTGCAGGATGCAGACGGTGCTTGTTATACCCTACAGCGAGACATCAAAAACCATGTTACCAACCACTTTGCTGCACTTTACACCCGTGCTGGTGTACCACATGAGAAAGTGCGAGAATGGTATCATTCTGGACCCCCGCCGTACTGCATTACCGACGACCTCAATCGGGACCTGCTTGCTCCCTTTACCAAAGAAGAACTGAAGGATGCCCTGCTTGCTGCTCCACGAAATAAATCTCCGGGCACGGACGGGCTCTCTGTCGAGTTTTACGTCAAATATTGGCCTATATTAGGGGACGAACTCACAGAGATGTACAATGAAGTACTACGTGGGATTGCTCTACCCCCAGCCTTCACAGAAGGGTTAACTGTTTTAATACCTAAGACGCCGACGCCGACCACCACCAAAGATCTGCGGCCCATTACTCTGCTCAATGCCGACTTTAAGCTTCTGACGCGCGCCCTCAATGCCCGATTACGGCAGCTGTTACCCTATCTTCTGGGACGATACCAAATGAGTGAGATCCGTGGTCGGTCGCTGTCCACCATTTTGGCGCTATATCGGGATCTCGTCTCCCTCACCTGGGCCACCCGCACTCCTATGGCCATAGCATTTCTTGACTTCGATAAGGCTTACGATCGAGTTGACTATCACTATCCCAGCGGCGTGATGGAATCAATGGGCTTCAGTCTTAATTTTATCCACCTCATCAACAACTGTATCGGTGGTACCCGTACACGCTTCCTGATCAATAATACATTGACGGAGTACGTCCAGCTCTCACGGGGTATCAAGCAAGGCTGTCCACTTTCAACGACGCTCTATGCGATCCTCATGGAACCCTTGTTGCGCCATCTACATCATAGCCTCCCTGGATTCCAGTTTTATGGTATCAAGTCTGTGGTCCAAGCTTACGCAGACGATGTCAGCGTGCTTCTTAACGACGTTCGCGATGTCACCGCAGCGAAACGCATTCTTGAGGAATTCTAAAGAGATAGTGGTGCCATGTTAAACGTCAATAAATCCGCCGCCTTAACGCTTGGTCAAGAACGACCTATCACAGGCGACGCTTGGCTGCCCTGTGTACAGACTAGAAAACACCTTGGTCTCTACGTTACGGCCTGGCCTCTGGACATGTCTCACAAAAATTGGATACCCAAAATTCAGGCGATAAAAGCACTCCTGCGCGACCAGAACATGCGACACCTCGATCGTCTGCAGCGAGCCTTTTTCGTCAACTCTTATGCCCTCTCCAAATTACAATTTGTTGCCGCCGTCCTACCTATGCCACCCACAGTAGCAAGATCACTTCTAGCGGCGGCCGCCTGGTACGTCTGGAAGCTCAATATTTTTAAGGTTTCCTTCACCACGACAGCACTGCCATGCAATATGGGAGGCCTTGGCTTGAAAAACCCCGGCGTTCATGCCCTGGCTCTGTATCTGAAACGCTCATGGCAGATACTCACCGCCAACGAGGACACCGTCACGAAGCGGCTCTATCAACTGTCCCGCCCCCGCAACTTATCTCCGCCTGTGGACATTGGACACGTCGGCCCGCATTTTCAGCATATAGCACTGTATTACCTTGAAAGTAGCTATCTCGACGACGAGCTTTTCAAGAAGCCGACGGTAAAACTGTACCGCCACTTACTTCGGCCATCACTGCCTGGCCCCTTGGAAAAGAAGTATCCGGCTTGCAATTGTTCCCTCGTTTGGGCTAACATCCATAATCCAACGCATCCGACAGATGTCCGCTCCAAATGGTATGACGTGGTCGCTGAAACTATTCCGACGAAAGAAAAGCGACACAGGATTAATCTTGCACCCAGTCCCTACTGCGACTTGTGCCACATGGTTGAGACTATTGCACATCTGTTTGTCTGCAAGGATCAAGTGCACATATGGAATTGGCCGCGCAAAAAACTCGCTGTGCTCAACCGGACTGCACCTCATGCGATTCAGATCCACGACATTCT
Organism: Schistocerca gregaria; assembly: GCF_023897955.1. Lineage (NCBI taxonomy): Eukaryota > Metazoa > Arthropoda > Insecta > Orthoptera > Acrididae > Schistocerca > Schistocerca gregaria. The sequence goes on from NC_064927.1 coordinate 42,101,676, forward strand.
GCGCCCGGACTACCGACTCTTCCCTGCAGCCAAACATAACAGCTACCTATGGCTCATGGGACATTTTATCCACTATATTCTGTCCGGCAGTGCGCCTAATGTCTTAGATTTTCAAGTATATCTCTCACACCAACACTGGCGCACAACCAACCAATATGGGCACCGGTATCAGTCAACATTTCAAAATTTTCTTCACATCGTCCTTGAGATGCCCTAGGACGTGGATAACATGAATATCTGTTATAACAATTCGTTTTTCCTGTACCACAGTCAAGGTTATACTCACTGCAAAGACTTCCATTTGTCTCATTGTGATTATGAATAAAGCAACGTATGAGATCAAGAATATGTCCTTCCCAGGAACAGTTATTTCTACGACATATTAAATTTGGTGTATTTTGAATGAAACAAAAGCGCAAAACTGACAGAAGAAACGAGCAAAGAAGATGGATAGAAAACAAACGAATATACAAATTACAATGATAAAAAAAAGGACAAGGCGTCGGCCTTTGGATCTGAAGATTACAGGTTCGAATGCTGTCACGCTCGTTTTTTTCCAGTTCTGAAAAAGAAACATACCGTTTTAATGTAGCAATTGAGCAGTACGAAACCGTCTGAATGTTGTTGTTGACCATTCTTTGCTTGGAGATGCTCTTGCGCTTGAAACACACACAACAAGACCGGTGTTAACTAGCGAAATGGTGGGCAGAGTACCGACACCCCGTCTTTTGCCTGGCATTTGCACATCTAAAACAATGTCGGAAAGTAACTCGTTCGGCTTTTGAGTCACATAAAGTATGTGTGTTAATTTTGACGCCACTAGCTCTGCATGTTGTAATGCAAATTCTTTACCTCTCAGAAATGATTATGACATAAAAGTGAAGTACGTGACGAATGTGACGTTAGGAAAACATTAGGCAGCATGGAGAGATTCTGTATGAGACCATCCAACCCAAACGAGTACTGTGTGACGTACTAAAAGGCAGGTGTTCAGCCGGCTAGCTCTGTCGGTAGAGCGTCAGACTCTTATTTCCAGGGTCGTGGGTTCGAGCCACACGCTGGGCGGAACGGAATTTTGTTCCGCTGCAGATGTAAATTACCGTTTCTCTGATTAACGAGATGTAATGGAAATAGCAACTTTAAACTTTGCCTACGTCTCTGTCAGTCGCAAGGAAACTGTATTTGAAGGTGAAGGTGATTTTGTAGACATGTGTGAAAGACATGTTCTGAAATGCAAGTGTTGTTATTTGGAGAGCACATCGGTTACGTGTCAGATGTGTAGCCAAGCAGTAATGGGTCGCCATAGCTGCAAATATTAGCCGGTAATATGAAGTGTTGTCAGCTGAAGTCTGATGATGCAGACGACCGTAAGGACGAAGTACGCAAGAGTACCGCTAGGCCGCGCCTCTTTAGCTCAGTGTTAGAGCACTGGTCTAATAAACCAGGGGTCGTAAGTTCCATCCTCACAGGAGAAATATGAATTTTGGAAATCAGTTGCGCGTCGTGGCCGCATAGCAAACAGTGTCTGTGATGACGAACAATTAGCGACAGGCGTTTTATTAAGAATTGCTCTCAGATGTGATTAAGGCGAATGGCGCAGATAAAGCATTTGCCAAAGCGGTACAGCAGAAGGTGGGACGAACCAGTTTGAATTACATTTTATAGATGTATTTCTCACATATCTCAGAGCCTCTCGCGGTCGTCGTCGTTGTCGTCGTCGTCGTCTTCGCCGCTTCCGCAGAAGTAGCAAATGGCCATCGTAGCAAATGCGGCGAGGGACGCCCTGCCTTCGATTCCGAATGCACAAAGTGTGTGGTGTTGTTTCTCAGTCTATATTTGGTCGGTCTCGTAAGAGGTTGAATGTTACCAATGGGTGGGAAAGAGCAAGGGGCAGCGACTGTGTAGAACGAAAACACAAATCCTCAGGGGTGTGAGCGTTTCGAGATAAGTAGTATTGAAATTATAGTTGGTCGTCAGTGACCGTGTGGCCTAATGGATAAGGCGTCGAACTTCGGATCTGAACATTACAGGTTCGAATGCCGTCACGCTCGTTTTTTTTCAGTTCTGAATAAGAAACATACCGTTTTAATGTAGCAATTGAGCAGTAAGAAACCGTCTGAATGTTGCTGTTGACCATTATTTGCTTGGAGATGCTCTTAAACTTGAAACACACACAACAAGACCGGTGTTAACTAGCGAAATGGTCGGCAGAGTACCGACACCGACTGTTTTGACTGGCATTTGCACATCTAAAACAACGTCGGAAAATAACTCGTTCGGCTTTTGAGTCACATAAAGTATGTGTGTCAATTTTGACGCCACTAGATCTGCATGTTGTAATGCAATTTCTTTACCTCTCAGAAATGATTATGACATAAAAGTGAAGTACGTGACGTGTGTGACGTTAGGAAAACATTGGGCAGCATGGAGAGATTATGTATGAGACCACCCAACCCAAACGAGTACTGTGTGACGTGCTACCCGGCAGGTGTTCACCGAGGTAGCCGGCTAGCTCAGTCGGTAGAGCGTCAGACTCTTATTACCAGGGTCGTGGGTTCGAGCCACACGCTGGGCGGAACGGAATTTTGTTCCGCTGCAGGTGTAATTTACCGTTTTTCTGATTAACGAGATGTAATGGAAATAGCAACTTTAAACTTTGCCTACGTCTCTGTCAGTCGCAAGGAAACTGTATTTGAAGGTGAAGTTGATTTTGTAGACATGTGTGAAAGACATGTTCTGAAATGCAAGTGTTGTTATTTGGAGAGCACATCGGTTACGTGTCAGATGTGTAGCCAAGCAGTAATGGGTCGCCATAGCTGCAAATATTAGCCGGTAATATGAAGTGTTGTCAACTGAAGTCTGATGATGCAGACGACCGTAAGGACGAAGTACCCAAGAGATGCTAGGCCGCGCCTCTTTAGCTCAGTGTTAGAGCACTGGTCTAATAAACCAGGGGTCGTAAGTTCCATCCTCACAGGAGAAAGATGAATTTTGGAAATCAGTTGCGCGTCGTGGCCGTATAGCAAACAGTATCTGTGATGACGAACAATTAGCGACAGGCGTTTTATTAAGAATTACTCTCAGATGTGATTAAGGCGAATGGCGCAGATAAAGCATTTGCCAAAGCGGTGCAGCATAAGGTGGGACGAGGCAGTTTGAATTACTTTTATAGATTTATTTCTCACATATCTCAGAGCCTCTCGCGGTCGCCGTCGTCGTCGTCGTCGTCGTCGCCGCCGCCGCTTCTGCAGAAGTAGCAAATGGTCATCATAGCAAATGCGGCGAGGTACGCCCTGCCTTCGATTCCGAATGCACAAAGTGTGTGGTCTTGTTTCTCAGTCTATATTTGGTCGGTCTCGTAAGAGGTTGAATGTTACGAATGGGTGGGAAAGAGCAAGGGGCTGCGGCTGTGTAGAACGAAAACACAAATCCTCAGGGGTGTAAGCGTTTCGAGATGAGTCGTATACATGTTATAGTTGGTCGTCAGTGACCGTGTGGCCTAATGGATAAGGCGTCGGACTTCGGATCTGAAGATTACAGGTTCGAATGCTGACACGCTCGTTTTTTTCCAGTTCTGAAAAAGAAACATACCGTTTTAATGTAGCAATTGAGCAGTACGAAACCGTCTGAATGTTGATGTTGACCATTTTTTGCTTGGAGATGCTCTTGAGCTTGAAACACACACAACAAGACCGGTGTTAACTAGCGAAATGGACGGCAGAGTACCGACACCGCGTGTTTTGACTGGCATTTGCACATATAAAACAACGTCGGAAAGTAGCTCGTTCGGCTTTTGAGTCACATAAAGTATGTGTGTTAATTTTGACACCACTAGCTCTGCATGTTCTAAACAATTTCTTTACCTCTCAGAAATGATTATGACATAAAAGTGAAGTACGTGACGAGTGTGACGTTAGGAAAACATTAGGCAGCATGGAGAGATTCTGTATGGGACCACCCAACACAAACGAGTATTGTGTGACGTGCTTCCCGGAAGGTGTTCACCGAGGTAGCCGGCTAGCTCAGTCGGTAGAGCGACAGACTCTTATTTCTAGGGTCGTGGGTTCGAGCCACACGCTGTGCGGAACGGAATTTTGTTCCGCTGCAGATGTAAATTACCGTTTTTCTGATTAACGAGATGTAATGGAAATAGCAACTTAAAATTTGCTTACGTCTCTGTCAGTCGCAAGGAAACTGTATTTGAAGGTGAAGGTGATTTTGTAGACATGTGGGAAAGACATGTTCTGAAATGCAAGTGTTGTTATTTGGAGAGCACATCGGTTACGTGTCAGATGTGTAGCCAAGCAGTAATGGGTCGCCATAGCTGCAAATATTATCCGGTAATATGAAGTGTTGTCAGCAGAAGTCTGATGATGCAGACGACCGTAAGGACGAAGTACCCAAGAGTACCGCTAGGCCGCGCCTCTTTAGCTCAGTGTTAGAGCACTGGTCTAATAAACCAGGGGTCGTAAGTTCCATCCTCACAGGAGAAAGACGAATTTTGGAAATCAGTTGCGCGTCGTGGCCGTATAGCAAACAGTATCTGTGATGACGAACAATTAGCGACAGGCGTTTTATTAAGAATTACTCTCAGATGTGATTAAGGCGAATGGCGCAGATAAAGCATTTGGCAAAGCGGTACAGCATAAAGTGGGACGAGGCAGTTTGAATTACATTTTATAGATGAATTTCTCACATATCTCAGAACCTCTCACGGTCGTCGTCGTCGTCGTCGTCGCCGCACTTCAGCAGAAGTAGCAAATGGCCATCGTAGCAAATGCGGCGAGGGACGCCCTGCCTTCGATTCCGAATGCACAAAGTGTGTGGTCTTGTTTCTCAGTCTATATTTGGTCGGTCTCGTAAGAGGTTGAATGTTACGAATGGGTGGGATAGAGCAAGGGGCAGCGGCTGTGTAGACCGAAAACACAAATCCTCAGGGGTGTGAGCGTTTTGAGATGAGTCGTAAACATGTTATAGTTGGTCGTCAGTGACCGTTTGGCCTAATGGATAAGGCGTCGGACTTCGGATCTGAAGATTACAGGTTCGAATGCTGTCACGCTCGTTTTTTTCCAGTTCTGAAAAAGAAACATACCGTTTCAATGTAGCAATTGAGCAGTACGAAACCGTATGAATGTTGCTGTTGACCATTTTTTCTTGGAGATGCTCTTGAGCTTGAAACACACACAACAAGACCGGTGTTAACTAGGGAAATGGTCTGCAGAGTACCGACTCGGCATGTTTTGACTGGCATTTGCACATCTAAAACAACGTCGGAAAGTAACTCGTTCGGCTTTTCAGTCACATAAAGTATGTGTGTTAATTTTGACGCCACTAGCTCTGCATGTTGTAATGCAATTTCTTTACCTCTCAGAAATGATTATGACATAAAAGTGAAGTACGTGACGAGTGTGACGTTAGGAAAACATTAGGCAGCATGGAGAGATTCTGTATGAGACCAATCAACCCAAACGAGTAATATGTGACGTGCTACCCGGCAAGTGTTCACTGAGGTAGCCGGCTAGCTCAGTCGGTAGAGCGTCAGATTCTTATTTCCAATGTCGTGGGTTCGAGCCTCATGCTGGGCGGAACGGAATTTTGTTCCGCTGCAGATGTAAATTACCGTTTCTCCGATTAATGAGATGTAATGGAAATAGCAACTTTAAACTTTGCCTACATCTCTGTCAGTCGCAAGGAAACTGTATTTGAAGGTGAAGGTGATTTTGTAGACATGCGTGAAAGACATGTTCTGAAATGCAAGTGTTGTTGTATGGAGAGCACATCAGTTACGTGTCAGATGTGTAGCCAAGCAGTAATGGGTCGCCATAGCTGCAAATATTATCCGGTAATATGAAGTGTTGTCAGCAGAAGTCTGATGATGCAGACGACCGTAAGGACGAAGTACCCAAGAGTACCGCTAGGCCGCGCCTCTTTAGCTCAGTGTTAGAGCACTGGTCTAATAAACCAGGGGTCGTAAGTTCCATCCTCACAGGAGAAAGACGAATTTTGGAAATCAGTTGCGCGTCGTGGCCGTATAGCAAACAGTATCTGTGATGACGAACAATTAGCGGCAGGCGTTTTATTAAGAATTACTCTCAGATGTGATTAAGGCGAATGGCGCAGATAAAGCATTTGCCAAAGCGGTACAGCATAAGGTGGGACGAGGCAGTTAGAGTTACATTTTATAGATGTATTTCTCACATATCTCAGAATCTCTCACGGTCGTCGTCGTCGTCGCCGTTTCTGCAGAAGTAGCAAATGGCCATCGTAGCAAATGCGGCGAGGGACGCCCTGCCTTCGATTCTGAATGCACAAAGTGTGTGGTCTTGTTTCTCAGTCTATATTTGGTCGGTCTCGTAAGAGGTTGAATGTTACGAATGGGTGGGAAAGAGCAAGGGGCAGCGGCTGTGTAGAACGAAAACACAAATCCTCAGGGGTGTGAGCGTTTTGAGATGAGTCGTATACATGTTATAGTCGGTCGTCAGTGACCGTGTGGCCTAATGGAAAGGGCGTCAGACTTCGGATCTCAAGATTACATGTTCGAATGCTGTCACGCTCGTTTTTTTCCAGTTCTGAAAAAGAAACATACCGTTTTAATGTAGCAATTGAGCAGTACGAAACCGTCTGAATGTTGCTGTTGACCATTTTTTGCTTGGAGATGCTCTTGAGCTTGAAACACACACAACAAGACCGGTGTTAACTAGCGAAATGGTCGTCAGAGTACCGACACCGCGTCTTTTGACTGGCATTTGCACATCTAAAACAACGTCGGAAAGTAACTCGTTCGGCTTTTGAGTCACATAAAGTATGTGTGTTAATTTTGACGCCACTAGCTCGGCATGTTGTAATGCAATTTCTTTACCTCTCAGAAATGATTATGACATAAAAGTGAAGTACGTGACGAGTGTGACGTTAGGAAAACATTAGGCAGCATGGAGAGATTCTGTATGGGACCACCCAACCCAAACTAGTACTGTGTGACGTGCTACCCGGCAGGTATTCACCGAGGTAGCCGGCTAACTCAGTCGGTAGAGCGTCAGACTCTTATTTCCAGGGTCTTGGGCTCGAGCCACACGCTGGGCGGAAGGGAATTTCGTTTCCCTGCAGATGTAAATTACCGTTTCTCTGATTAACGAGATGTAATGGAAATAGCAACTTTAAACTTTGCCTACGTCTCTGTCAGTCGCAAGGAAACTGTATTTGAAGGTGAAGGTGATTTTGTAGACATGTGTGAAAGACACTTTCTGAAATGGAAGTGTTGTTATTTGGAGAGCACATCGGTTACGTGTCAGATGTGTAGCCAAGCAGTAATGGGTCGCCATAGCTGCAAATATTATCCGGTAATATGAAGTGTTGTCAGCTGAAGTCTGATGAAGCAGACGACCGTAAGGACGAAGTACCCAAGAGTACCGCTAGGCCGCGCCTCTTTAGCTCAGTGTTAGAACACTGGTCTAATAAACCAGGGGTCGTAAGTTCCATCCTCACAGGAGAAAGATGAATTTTGGAAATCAGTTGCGCGTCGTGGTCGGATAGCAAACAGTATCTGTGATGACGAACAATTAGCGACAGGCGTTTTATTAAGAATTACTCTCAGATGTGATTAAGGCGAATGGCGCAGATAAAGCATTTGCCAAAGCGGTACAGCATAAGGTGGGACGAGGCAGTTTGAATTACATTTTATAGATGAATTTCTCACATATCTCAGAACCTCTCACGGTCGTCGTCGTCGTCGTCGTCGCCGCATCTGCAGAAGTAGCAAATGGCCATCGTAGCAAATGCGGCGAGGGACGCCCTGCCTTCGATTCCGAATGCACAAAGTGTGTGGTCTTGTTTCTCAGTCTATATTTGGTCGGTCTCGTAAGAGGTTGAATGTTACGAATGGGTGGGATAGAGCAAGGGGCAGCGGCTGTGTAGACCGAAAACACAAATCCTCAGGGGTGTGAGCGTTTTGAGATGAGTCGTATACATGTTATAGTTGGTCGTCAGTGACCGTTTGGCCTAATGGATAAGGCGTCGGACTTCGGATCTGAAGATTACAGGTTCGAATGCTGTCACGCTCGTTTTTTTCCAGTTCTGAAAAAGAAACATACCGTTTTAATGTAGCAATTGAGCAGTACGAAACCGTCTGAATGTTGCTGTTGACCATTTTTTGCTTGGAGATGCTCTTGAGCTTGAAACACACACAACAAGACCGGTGTTAACTAGCGAAATGGTCTGCAGAGTACCGACACCGCGTGTTTTGACTGGCATTTGCACATTTAAAACAACGTCGGAAAGTAACTCGTTCGGCTTTTCAGTCACATAAAGTATGTGTGTTAATTTTGACGCCACTAGCTCTGCATGTTGTAATGCAATTTCTTTACCTCTCAGAAATGATTATGACATAAAAGTGAAGTACGTGACGAGTGTGACGTTAGGAAAACATTAGGCAGCATGGAGAGATTGTGTATGGGACCACCCAACCCAAACGAGTATTGTGTGACGTGCTACCCGGAAGGGGTTCACCGAGGTAGCCAGCTAGCTCAGTCGGTAGAGCGTCAGACTCTTATTTCCAGGGTCGTGGGTTCGAGCCACACGCTGGGCGAAACGGAATTTTGTTCCGCTGCAGATGTAAATTACCGTTTTTCTGATTAACGAGATGTAATGGAAATAGCAACTTAAAATTTGCTTATGTCTCTCTCAGTCGCAAGGAAACTGTATTTGAAGGTGAAGGTGATTTTGTAGACATGTGTGAAAGACATGTTCTGAAATGCAAGTGTTGCTATTTGGAGAGCACTTCGGTTACGTGTCAGATGTGTAGCCAAGCAGTAATGGGTCGCCATAGCTGCAAATATTAGCCGGTAATATGAAGTGTTGTCAGCTGAAGTCTGATGAAGCAGACGACCGTAAGGACGAAGTACCCAAGAGTACCGCTAGGCCGCGCCTCTTTAGCTCAGTGTTAGAGCACTGGTCTAATAAACCAGGGGTCGTAAGTTCCATCCTCACAGGAGAAAGATGAATTTTGGAAATCAGTTGCGCGTCGTGGCCGTATAGCAAACAGTATCTGTGATGACGAACAATTAGCGACAGGCGTTTTATTAAGAATTACTCTCAGATGTGATTAAGGCGAATGGCGCAGATAAAGCATTTGCCAAAGCGGTACAGCACACATTCTTCGGCGGACCTCGGAAGAGTTCCGCCCTTCGATACCTTGCAGAGTACTGCTACGTATCGAAGTGTTAGGGCTTCGCAGAAGTCGCAGTCGCAGTCGCAGTCGCAGTCGCAGTCGCAGTTCCGGAACCGCCAGCAGCAGCAGCAGCAGCAGCAGCAGCAGCAGTTTCCAGTGCCGCCAGTTTTGCAGTAGCAGTCGTCGCCGGACCCAGCCGCAGCTTCCGGACCCAGCCGCCGCCGCCGCCGCCGCCGCCGCAGCTTCCGGCCCCCGCCGCCGCCGCCGCCGCCGCCGCCGCCGCAGCTTCCGGCCCCCGCCGCCGCCGCCGCCGCCGCCGCCGCCAGGACCCAGTGCTTCGTCTTCCCCTCCTGCTTTCGTTGTCGTCGCTATTCTCGTCTTCGTCTTTGCCTTCATCCTTTCGCTCCTCGACGTCTCTCATCTGTCATCTGTAATCTGTTCCTGACTTTGTCCCTTGTCTGTCCCCATTCTTCTTTTCTGTGTTTCCAGTTTTCCTTACTGCCATCATGACCACCCCCACCACCACCGCCACTACCACCGCCATCGTCTATACGACGCCCTCCCTCGCTGCCGCTACTCTTACTTGGTGTGCTCAGTCGCCCCCGTCCTACTATATCCCGCCCCTCCTCACCCTTCCCACCCCAGCTCCCTTTGTCGCCCCATCCCCTGCTCCTTCTCCCCAAGCCTCCACACACGACCCCTTTCCCCCACTCCCCCACACCACTCATGCGGCCCCTGCCAGGGTTGTGTCTCGTCGGGCTACGACCCATGCCGCACCATCGCCGGCGCCAGCACCACCACCTGCAGCAGCGCCACAACCAGCAGCAGCACCAACAGCAGCACCAACAGCAGCACCAGCACCAGCACCGACACCGGGACCTGCCGCTTCCCGTCATCTCCCCGTCACTCCTGTGCCCCACACCTCCTCCCATCCTGTCCCCGCTGTTAAGCGTCCCAGTGGCACCCCCGCCTCCTCTGCACCCAAGAAGTCCCAGCATCTTCCCCCTCCCCCACCCCTAGATGCCATGGATGTCTCCCCTCCAGCCCCCTCTACTTCCTCTTCTAACTCCCCCTCCTACAAGTATCTCCTCTCCCGTCCTGATCCCTCTCTCCTGGAGGCCCGCAACCTGACCTTGCTCCTCCGCCAATACTTCCCTGCAGCCCCCATCTCCCTTCTTACCCCCCGTAGGGACTCTGTCTTGATCACCTCCCCAAGCCCTACCCTACACTCCGACATCCTCTCCCGAATTCCTCTCACCCGATTTGGACCTAATGCCTCCCTTGCCCCTGCTCCTTCCCCTTCCTCCCCCCGTCAACCCCAACCCCCACGTCGCCCGCCGACCCTCACCGCCGTGATCACTCGGCTTAGCCCGACGATCACGGAGGAAGAGGTGCTGGCGGAGTTGAAGGCCCACCCGTACCTGGAGGTGCGAGCTGTTCGCCGCATTTTCAACTCTGCGGGCCCCACTCGCCTTATGCGAGTTTTCTCCGAACACGCTCCCTCCATCGACCATCTCCTTAAGGAGGGTGCCCTCCTCTTCCACCGCCGGTATAAGGTTGACCCCTCCCGCTCCCCACCACAATCCATTCGCTGCCAGAGGTGTCTGCGTTATAACGCACACCCAACATCAGAGTGCCGCGAGGCCCCAGTCTGCCCGCATTGTAAGCAAGCGCACTTCCTCCGGCAGTGCCCCAACCTTCAGTCTCCTCCCTCCTGCAATACCTGCAACCTCCAACACCCTACCTACTCCCAGAAATGCAAGGCTCGACCTCCTCCATCCGCTCCTGAACTCACTGTTCCTCTCCGCCCTTTGGATGACCCCACCCCTCCTGGCAATTCCCTCCGTCCTCCCCCCACCGCAGAGGACATCATCAGGTTCGTCACAATAGTGCTCCAGAACGTCCATCCCTTTCAGCGTCCCCACACCCTCCACCAGATTTCCCTCGCTGCCCGTTCCGTGTTCCACCTCAACACCTACGCCACCTATTCCCACAACCAGGCCCATTTCACCTTCTCCCGTCTCGACACCCTCGTTTAAATTCCCATTATGGCACGACAGCACCGTATCCTGTTCAATAACATCCGCTCCCTTCCCACCAACAAGCACCTCCTTATGCATACCCTTACGACCCACCGTGTGGATGCCTTCCTTCTGAACGAAACCTTTCTTCAGCCCCACCACACCGTCCACACCTCGCCCTACCTCCTTCACCGGTCTGACAATCCACTCCAGATAGCGCGTGGCGGAGTTGCCATTGGCCACCACCGCCAGATCCCTGTCCGGCTCCAACCCCTCCTTCCTGACCCCACAGAACACTTGATCCTTAGTCTCTTCTTCCCCGGCCTTACCCTTACCTGTGCCACCATCTATGTCCGCCCCGCTGCACCTATTCCTTTCGACTTCCTTTCCCACATCGACCGTACCTTCTCCTCCTACGTGATCGCCGCCGACCTTAACATCCATAGTCGTTCTGCCGCCCAGTTACGGCGGTGGCATCGGTTCCTTGCCACCCTCCAAGGCGACGTCCTTCCAATTCCCCAACACACCCGCCCTGAATCCAATACCACTCCCGATGTCGTCCTAGCCTCCCCCACCCTGCTTGGCCGCATAGCGGTGGACGTCCTTGATCCCATTGGCAGTGACCATCTCCCTGTCCTCCTCACTGTATCAGACGGTCGTCGCCCCCGTCCCGACCCGCGCCATGACCCTCCCCCGAAATATGTCCATGACTACTCCCGTGCCAACTGGAATGCCTACCGGGACTCCCTTGCTCTCCAGGTCGATAGCCACCCCCTCACCTACCACCAACCTGATGACGTTACCCGTGCTGCCTCCTTTCTCCAGCAGACCTTGTCTGAGGCCGTGGAGGCCCACGTCCCTACCATTGCCATCCATCCGCACCGCCCCACCTTACCCCCACAGGCCGTCCTTCTCCTGCGTGAATCCCGCCGGCTCTACCGTGCCTTCCTTCACACACGTGACCAGGACACACTACGCCGCCACCGGCAACTACAGCGACACATCAGGAACTTACTCACGGCAAAGAAACGCCGGGACTGGCGACAGACATGCACCCGTCTTAATGCCACCTTACCTATCAACTCGTCCAAGTACTGGTCAGCCTTCCGCCGCCTTACCGGATCTAAACCCTCTCCCTACTACCCTCTCCTTCATGATGACCACCCCTTCCCTGATGCCCTTAGTAAGGCCAACCATTTCGCCTCCTACCTCTCCGATATCCTTACCATCCCTGACGATCCCCAGTTCGATTATTCCCTCTTTCCTGATGTCCGTGATCGAACTGATACCTCTGTCCCCCCGCTTGCTCCAGGCTTCCAGTACTTGGACAACATCACACACACAGAACTAAATACCCCAATCACCACTCAAGATATCATTGCTACACTTCGCCCTAAACGCAACACTGCTCCCGGTCACGATCGTGTCACTTACCGTCACCTCCGTGAAGCTCCTGCCTCCTTCCTCTCCACATTGGCCAGGCTCTACAATGTGGTCCTGTCCACCGGCTACTACCCCGACCTGTGGAAAACCTCCCGGATCCTGATGTTCCTCAAGCCCGACAAACCGCCTTCCGCTGTCTCCTCCTACCGTCCCATCAGCCTTACCTCGGTCTTCAGCAAGGTCCTGGAATCCATTCTTACCCGCCGCCTACACAAGCACCTTCACCAACACCGCCTCCTCCCCCCTACCCAATGTGGCTTTCGGCCGTCCTTCTCAGCCGATGACCTCCTCCTTCACCTCACTCACCTCCTCTCCGAACAACTCAATTCCCGTCGTTCCGCCATCTTCCTTTCCCTCGACCTCGAACGCGCATATGACCGTGTGTGGCATTCCGGTCTCCTTTTCAAGCTCCAAACCTTTGCTCTTCCTCTCAACTATGTCCGTCTGGTCGCTTCCTTCCTTTCCCACCGTCCTTCCTATGTCACCATCCACAACACTGATTCCTACACCTTCTACCCCTCCGCCGGTGTGCCCCAAGGTTCCGTCCTTTCCCCTCTTCTCTACCTCCTTTACACGGCAGACATGCCTCCACCTGCACCTCCCCTACACCTTCTCCAGTACGCCGATGACACTGCCTTCCTTGCCCTCGCTCCCACCCTGCAACGCTCCCAGCACCTTCTCCAATCCTATCTTGACCGGTTCACCACTTGGTGTAACCAGTGGTTGCTCAAGGTCAATCCTTCCAAGACCCAGGCGATCATTGTAGGCAAAACCACTCGTTCCTTCCGTCTCCTTGATTTCTATCTTACTATTTATGGCCGTCCCATCACCCTCACACCTACTCTCAAGTACCTTGGTGTCACCCTCGACCGTCGCCTCTCCTGGAACCCACATCTCCGGACGATCCAAGCCAAGGCACGCTCCCGCCTCCGCCTCCTTAAGCTCCTTTCTGGCCGTACATGGGGTCTGGACCCTTCCACCATCCTCTACACCTACAAGTCCCTCATCCGTCCTATCCTTTGCTATGCTCATCCCTCCTGGATCTCTGCCCCTCCTACCTTCTACGAGTCCATTCAGATCCTAGAACGCCATGCGCTCCGCCTCGCCTATCGCATCCGTCTCCCTTCCCCCACGCGGATCCTCTATGACCTGATTCCCTTCCCGCACCTCCTCCTTTTCCTCGAACGGTTACGGATCCTCTACACCTCCCGCAAGCTTGATCCTCCACACCCTCTTGTCTCTCCCATCCTCTCCCACCCCAACCCGCTGCCGCGCCTGCATTCCTATATCCCACCTGCTCTCCATCTTTACACCCTCCACACCCTCTCCCTCGGTGGCTTCCGTCAACTCCCCCTCCCTGATGATGCCCTCCTCCCCTCCATCTACCCCTCCTACCAACTTTGAGCCTTACCTTCCCTCTCCTCTCCTTTTCCTGTGGGCACCCTCTCTCCCTTCTCTCCCTCCCTCCCCTCCCCTTTCTCCTTGGGCTTCCACTCCCCCTACCCTCCCCCTTCTCCTCCATCCCTCTCCTCCACTGGCATCTTCCCCTCCCCCTCTCTCTCCTCTTCCCCACACCTTTTCCCCTTGGCAGGCCACGACTCTGCTGTCTTCCATCAGTTACTTTCATCGTCCTACGCCGAAGACCATCGCATGTGTTTGTGCCTCGACTCTCCTGCAGTGTGTTTGTGTTTCGTCGTTTGTGCTCCGCTGGTTCACGTGTGGCCATCTGCCATCTGCGTTTGTGCACCGTGTTTCTCCGCTTTTATCCATTGTGCTACGCACGTGACCGACTCCGTTTTAACTCTGTTTTGTCTACTGTTTGTACCCCGCCGTCTTGATTGTTTTTATATCTCACTCATCTCTGTTCTGTGTATACTCTGAGGCCGAAGAGCGGCATACTTGGTCCGCTGCCGGCCTACCTGTTTGTCACAGGTATTAAAATCACAATAAAGGAAAAAAAAAAAAAAAAAAAAAAAAAGGTACAGCATAAGGTGGGACGAGGTAGTTTGAATTACATTTTATAGATGTATTTCTCACATATCTCAGAACCTCTCACGGTCGTCGTCGTCGTCGTCGTCGCCGCTTCTGCAGAAGTAGCAAATGGCCATCGTAGCAAATGCGGCTAGGGACGCCCTGCCTTCGATTCCGAATGCACAAAGTGTGTGGTCTTGTTTCTCAGTCTATATTTGGTCGTTCTCGTAAGAGGTTGAATGTTACGAATGGTTGGGATAGAGCAAGGGGCAGCGGCTGTGTAGACCGAAAACACAAATCCTCAGGGGTGTGAGCGTTTTGAGATGAGTCGTATACATGTTATAGTTGGTCGTCAGTGACCGTTTGGCCTAATGGATAAGGCGTCGGACCTCGGATCTGAAGATTACAGGTTCGAATGCTGTCACGCTCGTTTTTTTCCAGTTCTGAAAAAGAAACATACCGTTTTAATGTAGCAATTGAGCAGTACGAAACCGTCTGAATGTTGCTGTTGACCATTTTTTGCTTGGAGATGCTCTTGAGCTTGAAACACACACAACAAGACCGGTGTTAACTAGCGAAATGGTCTGCAGAGTACCGACACCGCGTGTTTTGACTGGCATTTGCACATCTAAAACAACGTCGGAAAGTAACTCGTTCGGCTTTTGAGTCACATAAAGTATGTGTGTTAATTTTGACGCCACTAGCTCGGCATGTTGTAATGCAATTTCTTTACCTCTCAGAAATGATTATGACATAAAAGTGAAGTACGTGACGAGTGTGACGTTAGGAAAACATTAGGCAGCATGGAGAGATTCTGTATGAGACCAATCATCCAAACGAGTAATATGTGACGTGCTACCCGGCAAGTGTTCACCGAGGTAGCCGGCTAGCTCAGTCGGTAGAGCGCCAGACTCTTATTTCCAATGTCGTGGGTTCGAGCCTCCTGCTGGGCGGAACGGAAATTTGTTCCGCTGCAGATGTAAATTACCGCTTCTCTGATTAACGAGATGTAATGGAAATAGCAACTTTAAACTTTGCCTACACCTCTGTCAGTCGCAAGGAAACTGTATTTGAAGGTGAAGGTGATTTTGTAGACATGTGTGAAGGACATGTTCTGAAATGCAAGTGTTGTTATTTGGAGAGCACATCGGTTACGTGTCAGATGTGTAGCCAAGCAGTAATGGGTCGCCATAGCTGCAAATATTAGCCGGTAATATGAAGTGTTGTCAGCAGAAGTCTGATGATGCAGACGACCGTAAGGACGAAGTACCCAAGAGTACCCAAGAGTACCGCTAGGCCGCGCCTCTTTAGCTCAGTGTTAGAGCACTGGTCTAATAAACCAGGGGTCGTAAGTTCCATCCTCACACTAGAAAGATGAATTTTGGAAATCAGTTGCGCGTCGTGGCCGTATAGCAAACAGTATCTGTGATGACGAACAATTAGCGACAGGCGTTTTATTAAGAATTACTCTCAGATGTGATTAAGGCGAATGGCGCAGATAAAGCATTTGCCAAAGCGGTACAGCATAAGGTGGGACGAGGCAGTTTGAATTAGATTTTATAGATGTATTTCTCACATATCCCAGAGCCTCTCGCGGTCGTCGTCGTCGTCGTCGTCGCCGCCGCCGCCGCCGCTTCTGCAGAAGTAGCAAATGGCCATCGTAGCAAATGCTGCGAGGGACGCCCTGCCTTCGATTCCGAATGCACAAAGTTTGTGGTCTTGTTTCTCAGTCTATATTTGGTCGGTCTCGTAAGAGGGTGAATGTTACGAATGGGTGGGAAAGAGCAAGGGGCAGCGGCTGTGTAGAACGAAAACACAAATCCTCAGGGGTGTGAGCGTTTCGAGATGAGTCGTATACATGTTATAGATGGTCGTCAGTGACCGTGTGGCCTAATGGATAAGGCGTCTGATTTCGGATCTGAAGATTACAGGTTCGAATGCTGTCACGCTCGTTTTTTTCCAGTTCTGAAAAAGAAACATACCGTTTTAATGTAGCAATTGAGCAGTACGAAACCGTCTGAATGTTGCTGTTGACCATTTTTTGCTTGGAGATGCTCTTGAGCTTGAAACACACACAACAAGACCGGTGTTAACTAGCGAAATGGTCTGCAGAGTACCGACACCGCGTGTTTTGACTGGCATTTGCACATCTAAAACAACGTCGGAAAGTAACTCGTTCGGCTTTTGAGTCACATGAAGTATGTGTGTTAATTTTGACACCACTAGCTCTGCATGTTGTAATGCAATTTCTTTACCTCTCAGAAATGATTATGACATAAAAGTGAAGTACGTGACGAGTATGACGTTAGGAAAACATTAGGCAGCATGGAGAGATTCTGTATGGAACCACCCAACCCAAACGAGTACTGTGTGACGTGCTACCCGGGAGGTATTCAACGAGGTAGCCGGCTAGCTCAGTCGGTAGAGCGTCAGACTCTTATTTCCAGGGTCTTAGGCTCGAGCCACACGCTGGGCGGAAGGGAATTTCGTTTACCTGCAGATGTAAATTACCGTTTCTCTGATTAACGAGATGTAATGGAAATAGCAACTTTAAACTTTGCCTACATCTCTGTCAGTCGCAAGGAAACTGTATTTGAAGGTGAAGGTGATTTTGTAGACATGTGTGAAAGACACTTTCTGAAATGCAAGTGTTGTTATTTGGAGAGCACGTCGGTTACGTGTCAGATGTGTAGCCAAGCAGTAATGGGTCGCCATAGCTGCAAATATTATCCGGTAATATGAAGTGTTGTCAGCTGAAGTCTGATGAAGCAGACGACCGTAAGGACGAAGTACCCAAGAGTACCGCTAGGCCGCGCCTCTTTAGCTCAGTGTTAGAACACTGGTCTAATAAACCAGGGGTCGTAAGTTCCATCCTCACAGGAGAAAGATGAATTTTGGAAATCAGTTGCGCGTCGTGGTCGGATAGCAAACAGTATCTGTGATGACGAACAATTAGCGACAGGCGTTTTATTTAGAATTACTCTCAGATGTGATTAAGGCGAATGGCGCAGATAATGCATTTGCCAAAGTGGTACAGCATAACGTGGGACGAGGCAGTTTGAATTACATTTTATAGATGTATTTCTCACATATCTCAGAACCTCTCACGGTCGTCGTCGTCGTTGTCGTCGTCGTCGTCGTCGTCGCCGCCGCTTCTGCAGAAGTAGCAAATGGCCATCGTAGCAAATGCGGCGAGGGACGCCCTGCCTTCGATTCCGAATGCACAAAGTGTGTGGTCTTGTTTCTCAGTCTATATTTGGTCGGTCTCGTAAGAGGTTGAATGTTATGAATGGGTGGGATAGAGCAAGGGGCAGCGTCTGTGTAGACCGAAAACACAAATCCTCAGGGGTGTGAGCGTTTTGAGATGAGTCGTATACATGTTATTGTTGGTCGTCAGTGACCGTTTGGCCTAATGGATAAGGCGTCGGACTTGGGATCTGAAGATTACAGGTTCGAATGCTGTCACGCTCGTTTTTTTCCAGATCTGAAAAAGAAACATACCGTTTGAATGTAGCAATTGAGCAGTACGAAACCGTCTGAATGTTGCTGTTGACCATTTTTTGCTTGGAGATGCTCTTGAGCTTGAAACACACACAACATGACCGGTGTTAACTAGGGAAATGTTCTGCAGAGTACCGACACCGCATGTTTTGACTGGCATTTGCACATCTAAAACAACGTCGGAAAGTAACTCGTTCGGCTTTTCAGTCACATAAAGTATGTGTGTTAATTTTGACGCCACTAGCTCTGCATGTTGTAATGCAATTTCTTTACCTCTCAGAAATGATTATGACATAAAAGTGAAGTACGTGACGAGTGTGACGTTAGGAAAACATTAGGCAGCATGGAGAGATTGTGTATGGGACCACCCAACCCAAACGAGTATTGTGTGACGTGCTACCCGGAAGGGGTTCACCGAGGTAGCCGGCTAGCTCAGTCGGTAGAGCGTCAGACTCTTATTTCCAGGGTCGTGGGTTCGAGCCACACGCTGGGCGAAACGGAATTTTGTTCCGCTGCAGATGTAAATGACCGTTTTTCTGATTAACGAGATGTAATGGAAATAGCAACTTAAAATTTGCTTATGTCTCTCTCAGTCGCAAGGAAACTGTATTTGAAGGTGAAGGTGATTTTGTAGACATGTGTGAAAGACATGTTCTGAAATGCAAGTGTTGCTATTTGGAGAGCACATCGGTTACGTGTCAGATGTGTAGCCAAGCAGTAATGGGTCGCCATAGCTGCAAATATTAGCCGGTAATATGAAGTGTTGTCAGCTGAAGTCTGATGAAGCAGACGACCGTAAGGACGAAGTACCCAAGAGTACCGCTAGGCCGCGCCTCTTTAGCTCAGTGTTAGAGCACTGGTCTAATAAACCAGGGGTCGTAAGTTCCATCCTCACAGGAGAAAGATGAATTTTGGAAATCAGTTGCGCGTCGTGGCCGTATAGCAAACAGTATCTGTGATGACGAACAATTAGCGACAGGCGTTTTATTAAGAATTACTCTCAGATGTGATTAAGGCGAATGGCGCAGATAAAGCATTTGCCAAAGCGGTACAGCATAAGGTGGGACGAGGCAGTTTGAATTACATTTTATAGATGTATTTCTCACATATCTCAGAACCTC
This sequence comes from Schistocerca gregaria, assembly GCF_023897955.1. NCBI lineage: Eukaryota > Metazoa > Arthropoda > Insecta > Orthoptera > Acrididae > Schistocerca > Schistocerca gregaria. The sequence continues at coordinate 42,120,896 of NC_064927.1, forward strand.
TCACGGTCGTCGTCGTCGTCGTCGTCGTCGTCGTCGTCGTCGTCGTCGTCGTCGTCGTCGTCGCCGCCGCCGCTTCTGCAGAAGTAGCAAATGTCCATCGTAGCAAATGCGGCGAGGGACGCCCTGCCTTCGATTCCGAATGCACAAAGTGTGTGGTCTTGTTTCTCAGTCTATATTTGGTCGGTCTCGTAAGAGGTTGAATGTTACGAATGGGTGGGAAAGAGCAAGGGGCAGCGGCTGTGTAGACCGAAAACACAAATCCTCAGGGGTGTGAGCGTTTTGAGATGAGTCGTATACATGTTATAGATGGTCGTCAGTGACCGTGTGGCCTAATGGATAAGGCGTCGGACTTCGGATCTGAAGATTACAGGTTCGAATGCTGTCACGCTCGTTTTTTTCCAGTTCTGAAAAAGAAACATACCGTTTTAATGTAGCAATTGAGCAGTACGAAACCGTCTGAATGTTGCTGTTGACCATTTTTTGCTTGGAGATGCTCTTGTGCTTGAAACACACACAACAAGACCGGTGTTAACTAGCGAAATGGTCTGCAGAGTACCGACACCGCGTCTTTTGACTGGCATTTGCACATCTAAAACAACGTCGGAAAGTAACTCGTTCGGCTTTTGAGTCACATCAAGTATGTGTGTTAATTTTGACGCCACTAGCTCGGCATGTTGTAATGCAATTTCTTTACCTCTCAGAAATGATTATGACATAAAAGTGAAGTACGTGACGAGTGTGACGTTAGGAAAACATTAGGCATCATGAAGAGATTCTGTATGTGACCACCCAACCCAAACGCGTACTGTGTGACGTGCTACCCCTCAAGTGTTCACCGAGGTAGCCAGTTAGCTCAGTCGGTAGAGCGTCAGACTCTTATTTCCAGGGTCGTGGGTTCGAGCCACACGCTGGGCGGAACGGAATTTTGTTTCGCTGCAGATGTAAATTACTGATTTTCGGATTAACGAGATGTAATGGAAATAGCAACTTTAAACTTTGCCTACGTCTCTGTCAGTCGCAAGGAAACTGTATTTGAAGGTGAAGGTGATTTTGTAGACATGCGTGAAAGACATGTTCTGAAATGCAAGTGTTGTTGTATGGAGAGCACATCAGTTACGTGTCAGATGTGTAGCCAAGCAGTAATGGGTCGCCATAGCTGCAAATATTAGCCGGTAATATGAAGTGTTGTCAGCAGAAGTCTGATGATGCAGACGACCGTAAGGACGAAGTACCCAAGAGTACCGCTAGGCCGCGCCTCTTTAGCTCAGTGTTAGAGCACTGGTCTAATAAACCAGGGGTCGTAAGTTCCATCCTCACAGGAGAAAGACGAATTTTGGAAATCAGTTGCGCGTCGTGGCCGTATAGCAAACAGTATCTGTGATGACGAACAATTAGCGACAGGCGTTTTATTAAGAATTACTCTCAGATGTGATTAAGGCGAATGGCGCAGATAAAGCATTTGCCAAAGCGGTACAGCATAAGGTGGGACGATTCAGTTTGAATTACATTTTATAGATGTATTTCTCACATATCTCAGAACCTCTCACGGTCGTCGTCGTCGTCGTCGTCGCCGCTTCTGCAGAAGTAGCAAATGGCCATCGTAGCAAATGCGGCTAGGGACGCCCTGCCTTCGATTCCGAATGCACAAAGTGTGTGGTCTTGTTTCTCAGTCTATATTTGGTCGGTCTCGTAAGAGGTTGAATGTTACGAATGGTTAGGATAGAGCAAGGGGCAGCGGCTGTGTAGACCGAAAACACAAATCCTCAGGGGTGTGAGCGTTTTGAGATGAGTCGTATACATGTTATAGTTGGTCGTCAGTGACCGTTTGGCCTAATGGATAAGGCGTCGGACCTCGGATCTGAAGATTACAGGTTCGAATGCTGTCACGCTCGTTTTTTTCCAGTTCTGCAAAAGAAACATACCGTTTTAATGTAGCAATTGAGCAGTACGAAACCGTCTGAATGTTGCTGTTGACCATTTTTTGCTTGGAGATGCTCTTGAGCTTGAAACACACACAACAAGACCGGTGTTAACTAGCGAAATGGTCTGCAGAGTACCGACACCGCGTGTTTTGACTGGCATTTGCACATCTAAAACAACGTCGGAAAGTAACTCGTTCGGCTTTTGAGTCACATAAAGTATGTGTGTTAATTTTGACGCCACTAGCTCGGCATGTTGTAATGCAATTTCTTTACCTCTCAGAAATGATTATGACATAAAAGTGAAGTACGTGACGAGTGTGACGTTAGGAAAACATTAGGCAGCATGGAGAGATTCTGTATGAGACCAATCATCCAAACGAGTAATATGTGACGTGCTACCCGGCAAGTGTTCACCGAGGTAGCCGGCTAGCTCAGTCGGTAGAGCGCCAGACTCTTATTTCCAATGTCGTGGGTTCGAGCCTCCTGCTGGGCGGAACGGAAATTTGTTCCGCTGCAGATGTAAATTACCGCTTCTCTGATTAACGAGATGTAATGGAAATAGCAACTTTAAACTTTGCCTACACCTCTGTCAGTCGCAAGGAAACTGTATTTGAAGGTGAAGGTGATTTTGTAGACATGTGTGAAGGACATGTTCTGAAATGCAAGTGTTGTTATTTGGAGAGCACATCGGTTACGTGTCAGATGTGTAGCCAAGCAGTAATGGGTCGCCATAGCTGCAAATATTAGCCGGTAATATGAAGTGTTGTCAGCAGAAGTCTGATGATGCAGACGACCGTAAGGACGAAGTACCCAAGAGTACCCAAGAGTACCGCTAGGCCGCGCCTCTTTAGCTCAGTGTTAGAGCACTGGTCTAATAAACCAGGGGTCGTAAGTTCCATCCTCACACTAGAAAGATGAATTTTGGAAATCAGTTGCGCGTCGTAGCCGTATAGCAAACAGTATCTGTGATGACGAACAATTAGCGACAGGCGTTTTATTAAGAATTACTCTCAGATGTGATTAAGGCGAATGGCGCAGATAAAGCATTTGCCAAAGCGGTACAGCATAAGGTGGGACGAGGCAGTTTGAATTAGATTTTATAGATGTATTTCTCACATATCCCAGAGCCTCTCGCGGTCGTCGTCGTCGTCGTCGTCGTCGTCGTCGTCGCCGCCGCCGCCGCCGCCGCTTCTGCAGAAGTAGCAAATGGCCATCGTAGCAAATGCTGCGAGGGACGCCCTGCCTTCGATTCCGAATGCACAAAGTTTGTGGTCTTGTTTCTCAGTCTATATTTGGTCGGTCTCGTAAGAGGGTGAATGTTACGAATGGGTGGGAAAGAGCAAGGGGCAGCGGCTGTGTAGAACGAAAACACAAATCCTCAGGGGTGTGAGCGTTTCGAGATGAGTCGTATACATGTTATAGATGGTCGTCAGTGACCGTGTGGCCTAATGGATAAGGCGTCTGACTTCGGATCTGAAGATTACAGGTTCGAATGCTGTCACGCTCGTTTTTTTCCAGTTCTGAAAAAGAAACATACCGTTTTAATGTAGCAATTGAGCAGTACGAAACCGTCTGAATGTTGCTGTTGACCATTTTTTGCTTGGAGATGCTCTTGAGCTTGAAACACACACAACAAGACCGGTGTTAACTAGCGAAATGGTCGGCAGAGTACCGACACCGCGTCTTTTGACTGGCATTTGCACATCTAAAACAACGTCGGAAAGTAACTCGTTCGGCTTTTGAGTCACATAAAGTATGTGTGTTAATTTTGACGCCACTAGCTCGGCATGTTGTAATGCAATTTCTTTACCTCTCAGAAATGATTATGACATAAAAGTGAAGTACGTGACGAGTGTGACGTTAGGAAAACATTAGGCAGCATGGAGAGATTGTGTATGGGACCACCCAACCAAAACGAGTACTGTGTGACGTGCTACCCGGCAGGTATTCACCGAGGTAGCCGGCTAGCTCAGTCGGTAGAGCGTCAGACTCTTATTTCCAGGGTCTTGGGCTCGAGCCACACGCTGGGCGGAAGGGAATTTCGTTTCCCTGCAGATGTAAATTACCGTTTCTCTGATTAACGAGATGTAATGGAAATAGCAACTTTAAACTTTGCCTACATCTCTGTCAGTCGCAAGGAAACTGTATTTGAAGGTGAAGGTGATTTTGTAGACATGTGTGAAAGACACTTTCTGAAATGCAAGTGTTGTTATTTGGAGAGCACGTCAGTTACGTGTCAGATGTGTAGCCAAGCAGTAATGGGTCGCCATAGCTGCAAATATTATACGGTAATATGAAGTGTTGTCAGCTGAAGTCTGATGAAGCAGACGACCGTAAGGACGAAGTACCCAAGAGTACCGCTAGGCCGCGCCTCTTTAGCTCAGTGTTAGAACACTGGTCTAATAAACCAGGGGTCGTAAGTTCCATCCTCACAGGAGAAAGATGAATTTTGGAAATCAGTTGCGCGTCGTGGTCGGATAGCAAACAGTATCTGTGATGACGAACAATTAGCGACAGGCGTTTTATTAAGAATTACTCTCAGATGTGATTAAGGCGAATGGCGCAGATAATGCATTTGCCAAAGTGGTACAGCATAACGTGGGACGAGGCAGTTTGAATTACATTTTATAGATGTATTTCTCACATATCTCAGAACCTCTCACGGTCGTCGTCGTCGTCGTCGTCGTCGTCGTCGTCGTCGTCGTCGTCGTCGTCGTCGTCGTCGTCGTCGCCGCCGCCGCTTCTGCAGAAGTAGCAAATGGCCATCGTAGCAAATGCGGCGAGGGACGCCCTGCCTTCGATTCCGAATGCACAAAGTGTGTGGTCTTGTTTCTCAGTCTATATTTGGTCGGTCTCGTAAGAGGTTGAATGTTACGAATGGGTGGGAAAGAGCAAGGGGCAGCGTCTGTGTAGACCGAAAACACAAATCCTCAGGGGTGTGAGCGTTTTAAAATGAGTCGTATACATGTTATTGTTGGTCGTCAGTGACCGTTTGGCCTAATGGATAAGGCGTCGGACTTGGGATCTGAAGATTACAGGTTCGAATGCTGTCACGCTCGTTTTTTTCCAGTTCTGAAAAAGAAACATACCGTTTGAATGTAGCAATTGAGCAGTACGAAACCGTCTGAATGTTGCTGTTGACCATTTTTTGCTTGGAGATGCTCTTGAGCTTGAAACACACACAACATGACCGGTGTTAACTAGGGAAATGTTCTGCAGAGTACCGACACCGCATGTTTTGACTGGCATTTGCACATCTAAAACAACGTCGGAAAGTAACTCGTTCGGCTTTTCAGTCACATAAAGTATGTGTGTTAATTTTGACGCCACTAGCTCTGCATGTTGTAATGCAATTTCTTTACCTCTCAGAAATGATTGTGACATAAAAGTGAAGTACGTGACGAGTGTGACGTTAGGAAAACATTACGCAGCATGGAGAGATTCTGTATGAGACCAATCAACCCAAACGAGTAATATGTGACGTGCTACCCGGCAAGTGTTCACCGAGGTAGCCGGCTAGCTCAGTCGGTAGAGCGTCAGATTCTTATTTCCAATGTCGTGGGTTCGAGCCTCATGCTGGGCGGAACGGAATTTTGTTCCGCTGCAGATGTAAATTACCGTTTCTCTGATTAACGAGATGTAATGGAAATAGCAACTTTAAACTTTGCCTACATCTCTGTCAGTCGCAAGGAAACTGTATTTGAAGGTGAAGTTGATTTTGTAGACATGTGTGAAAGACATGTTCTGAAATGCAAGTGTTGTTATTTGGAGAGCACATCGGTTACGTGTCAGATGTGTAGCCAAGCAGTAATGGGTCGCCATAGCTGCAAATATTAGCCGGTAATATGAAGTGTTGTCAGCAGAGGTCTGATGATGCAGACGACCGTAAGGACGAAGTACCCAAGAGTACCCAAGAATACCGCTGGGCCGCGCCTCTTTAGCTCAGTGTTAGAGCACTGGTCTAATAAACAAGGGGTCGTAAGTTCCATCCTCACAGGAGAAAGATAAATTTTGGAAATCAGTTGCGCGTCGTGGTCGGATAGCAAACAGTATCTGTGATGACGAACAATTAGCGACAGGCGTTTTATTAAGAATTACTCTCAGATGTGATTAAGGCGAATGGCGCAGATAAAGCATTTGGCAAAGCGGTACAGCATAAGGTGGGACGAGGCAGTTTGAATTACATTTTATAGATGTATTTCTCACATATCTCAGAACCTCTCACGGTCGTCGTCGTCGTCGTCGTCGTCGTCGTCGTCGCCGCTTCTGCAGAAGTAGCAAATGGCCATCGTAGCAAATGCGGCGAGGGACGCCCTGCCTTCGATTCCGAATGCACAAAGTGTGTGGTCTTGTTTCTCAGTCTATATTTGGTCGGTCTCGTAAGACGTTGAATGTTACGAATGGGTGGGAAAGAGCAAGGGGCAGCGGCTGTGTAGAACGAAAACACAAATCCTCAGGGGTGTGAGCGTTTTGAGATGAGTCGTATACATGTTATTGATGGTCGTCAGTGACCGTGTGGCCTAATGGATAAGGCGTCGGACTTCGGATCTGAAGATTACAGGTTCGAATGCTGTCACGCTCGTTTTTTTCCAGTTCTGAAAAAGAAACATACCGTTTTAATGTAG